>NC_133162.1:114267135-114568135 GCF_040802235.1 Manis javanica
ATGGTCCTTTAATAAAGAATTGTGGTTTAAGAATTTCAACCCAAGGATTAATGTATTAAAGTGAATAATAGCATCCAGGCAGTAGCAAAGATGATGATCAGAGTCAGTGAGGAGAGATTATTGATCATCTGGCTCTATCAGTCACAAACAGGGAGGAGGAAAACAAAAGAGAGGAAAAGGGGATTAAAGAAACGAAATATCATTTAGTAATGCCAGTTGATTCGGTTGCTAATTATAAATCTTTGGCAAGAAGCCTTTGGTTATACAGTAACACTCCACTTATCTGGTGGTCAGATTCCCAACAATCTTCACATTTTTGTATGGGACATTTTTTGGCATTGTATGGGACATTGTATGGGCATATTTGTATGGGACATGGAGTGTTTGAGCTTATGAGCATCCAACAGATGGCTAGCTTGCTGTGGGGGATCACAGGATGGGGAGCCTGAAGAGAGATTAGAAGTCAACTAAGCAGAGGTAAAGATAATTTAAAGGTAAAGGTTATTTTATTTCAAAGTGAATGGGGTTGTTAAGGGATGGAAGGTAAAGAATGAAAGGAGGGGAATAACAATAGATCCTTAAAATTCACACCAGTAGGAGAGCAGTACTGAAGCACCACTTAGAACACAGCTGAGATCCTGGAACTGTACCTCTCAAGGCTTTGACTATGTGAAGAACAACTTTCTTCACTAGAGATGTTCAGCTATCTCCTGGAAAGTTTATTGAATTAATTTTGTGTATACATTTAAGATTGCTTATTTAGTTTACTTGGTTGTCTGGATTTTTTAAAGCCATTTTAAGTTCTTCTCCAGGTTATCAAGTGGGTGGTGATAGGGAGGGGACAGAAAAGTATTGGGAAAAGGGAAAGATGTGTAATTTAGCAGACTATAAAATAACTATACATGAATAATTATTATTTGTGAGATACCAGTAAGTACTTTAAGACATAAACTGCTGTACTGTGTTGACTGCTGAGAAGAGAGAAGGATAGCTGTTAGCTGGGGATCCAAAGAAATCTTCATGGAGACAGGACTTTGGAATTGGGCCTAGTGGGGTATCTAGGGTTTGAAAAGGTAAGAACTGGAAAATGAATGCTCAGGAAGGCATGGGGTAATAAGAGGAAGGCAGGAATATCTGGAGTCATTAATGGAGTGCTGAGACTAGCTCAGCTTTGTTGAAGCATAAGGTGAATCTAATGAGAATTGTGGAAAATGAGGTTGAAATGATATATAAGGACCAGGTTGTGGAGAGTTGTGCATACCAAACTAAGGCATTGTGGATAATAGTATCCAAGCAGTGGCAAAGATGATGATCAGAGTTGGTAAAAGAGAGATAATTGGTCATCTGGGTCTCTATCAGTCAGAAACAGGGAGGAGAGAAACAAAAGAGATTTCACTGTAGGCAATGGGAGCACTTAAAGTGTTTGGTCCGGGTGATTGGATGCCAGAGTTATGCTGTAGGAAGAGGGTTTCAAGGTAGGTACCCAGATGTCTGGCTTGTTTAACACATAGATGGTAGTCTCATTACCATAATGGGAAATGCAAGAAGACAAGCATATTGGGAGAGTGGGAACAGTGGCATATTTGTATGGGACATGGAGTGTTTGAGCTTATGAGCATCCAACAGATGGCTAGCTTGCTGTGGGGGATCACAGGATGGGGAGCCTGAAGAGAGATTAGAAGTCAACTAAGCAGAGGTAAAGATAATTTAAAGGTAAAGGTTATTTTATTTCAAAGTGAATGGGGTTGTTAAGGGATGGAAGGTAAAGAATGAAAGGAGGGGAATAACAATAGATCCTTAAAATTCACACCAGTAGGAGAGCAGTACTGAAGGAGTTTGAGAAATTACAAAGAATGTAACAATGAGGAAGGGGACTGTCATGGACTGTAGCATTGTGGAAAATGGAAAATAAAGAGATAAAGAAGAAGGGGAAAAAGAACTAATACACACTGAGTTTCAACAATATATTAGAACTAGATGTGCACAATATTACTTAATTTTCCCAGGAATCCCACTAGACATATATTTTCACACTAATTTACAAAGGAAGGAATTGATGTTTGGAGAGGTTAGGAAATGTGCCCAAAATTACACAGCTGACGAGAAGCTGAGCTACAATTTGTGCTCAGGTCTGTTTAGCTACAAAATCATGCTTTTGCACTGTTCAATGCTGCCAACAGTTTGAAGATGTAGGAGAAAAGGAAGGGCTGTTTGATTGGTTGCCCTCTAGTAGAGCTGTAAGAACAGGAGCCATATTTTGAAAGGGCAAGAAATAAGTGGGGGTTGTGTGTGTGTGGACTCAATTTAGTTCATGTTTATTTATTGGGCACCTGCTGTGTAATGAAGAGCTGTTTTGGCTGCTGGAGACACAAAGATCAACGGGACTTAGTACTTGCTCTCAAGGAGCTTGCTGTCTGGAAGGAATAAAACACACATGTAGGTTTTTTACAATATAATATGGCATCTGCTTTGAGAATACAGTTTACGTCTCAAAAAGTAAAATGAAAGTTTAATATAAATGAGAAATGCATTCTTTTTTCTTAAGATAATGTACATGTGAAGATGTTTGTAGACTGACTAGAGAAACCAGTGATGAAGAGGTCATTGAAGATGTTAACATAAGAGTAGATCAGAGAGGGATGGGAGATAAGTATGGGGTAGATGGGTGTAGTTGTCTAGAGAAAGAAAAAAATAAATAATCTGTTACTACCCTGATGTATTTAACAGATGCCCATTGTTATCTTATGCATAATCTAGGGAAAAGAACTAAACATGAGAATAGTAACTTAATATTTTGAATATGACCAATACTGCTTGTTAGGCAGGCTACCATGCCACATTCGGCCACCTTTGGCTATCCGTAGAGGGCATAAACTGTGGAGAGTCAAGACCAAGGCAGAGAAAGTCTTTATGTATTTGTACTCAGATACTGTAATTTAAAACTACATCTGGGGCAGATAGAAGAGTCTAAAGATGACTATGTAAGTCAAATTCTGGCTTATTTTCAAACAAAAGGCAAACAAACAGATCCATAAATTATATAGGAAAAATCCATTTTGTTTAGTCATTACTGTTCTAATTTTAAGGGGTAAAGAATTTCAGTACATTTCAATACTGTGATTAGAGGCTGCAAAAGCTTTGTCCAAAAAAAGCACTTGTCTTCCTCATCAGAGACTTCTGACAGGGTAAGCACATTTTTTGTTCTTGTACTACAGTAATTTTTGTAAACTGATAATTTACCTCATTGTTTAAGGGCTATAGAAAATAATCTGAAATCTTGTCTTTATAGTGTTCTCTATAAATTGTTCTCCTTCAGAAACTGTACTGTAATTTCCCCGTTCACCTACATACTTACATTTTTTTCTAATAGGATTCAGACTATGGTCTATTATGATGCAGCCTCTCTCTCTTTCTTATTTTTATATTTTTGATGTATTACTATTTCTTATTAGCATTTTACTTCTGAAAGAAAAAAGTTCAATAATGTGTATGTCTAGAGCAGTAATTGCTATTAGGTGCTTGAAGTGGAAAGATAGGTGAAACTCATTAGTACTCCAATATTACTAAAAAGGCACCTACAAAGAATGACTTATGGTTCTAATATTTTACATGTAAAATATTAAATAATTTCTGCCTCTGGCATGTGTTTTTATTAATTCAATTTTAACAACAATGTAAAAACACATGCACAGTTCATTTTTTAATTATATGATAGTCATGTGGTCTGTAATACCGATTATCACAGGTTTATCAACTTACTAGAAACAATAACCATAACCACTCAACTTCATTTCTGTTGAAGGGAGTAAGCTCTTGACTCAATGAGCCCAGTTTAGTTGTTGAACTCATAGTAGTGCAGCTGGAACTCTGTGGTTAAAGATTTATGCAAGGAATTGAGATTAAAAGCATCCATAAATCAGGTGTCAAGAGAAACATCTCCTATTTTGTAGGAAACATTTTGTTAACCCAATATTTTTTGAAAAGCATAATGTTTGGTTATTAATGCCATCATCTTTTAGCATTTTAGCAAAACAAACCAGTACTATATGGATTTGCTTCTGCACATACAGAAAAAAAGAGATTAAGAGGCCAACATTGATTTTTAAAAACAATAACAGTCAATTCCAAAAATAGCAATAACATTTTATTACATTTTTTGAAAATGTGTTTGCTTTATAATCTTTCCTATTTCAATCTCTGATAGGGTTAGACTCCCTCCCTCAGCCCAAGGTGACCCATAGCCCTGAAGTTAGATGCCATGTTTTGAAACCCACATAACGATTTTGGCCTTTTTTACTGAATATGAATATTCACATATTATCCTACTCACATTTTATCCTAGTATTATAATGCTGTCCAATTACGGCAGTTTTCATTTCTTTCTTCATGGTTTCAGTTAATATCTATCCAATTTGTTTTTTTCTTTTTGCTCTTCATTTTCTTCCTCCACAGTCTTCTCAAACTGCTTCCTTTTTACTTTTCTCTTTTACTATTTCTCCTCACCCCTGTTTACTCATATTATGTTCTTTAATGTAATTTTGTTTATAACACTCTGTTATAATGCCATATATTCTCACTGAGGCACTTCTCAAGATGTGGATTCAAGAAAATGCTCATTAAAAAAAACACAACAAAACATGTCTCATGTTGGTGGTGGTGCTAATTTTCCTTATGCCTATTGCTTATAATTGTCTGTTGCTAGATGAAGGCAAATATCTTTCAATGACATATTTCTTTTCAGGTTTTCAGACTGTAGCTCTAAGAAATATTTCAGGACCATGTGAAGAGTCTCTGACCATGGACTGTGGTGGATGTATCAGAGGGGAACCCAAGGGTGCAGCCACATCATTATAACAATAGCTTAAGTTGTTAAGAAGCTCAAGGACCAACAAGTGAGAATGTAATTGTCCATCAAGATTGCCAGCTGTTTTTAAGTGTTTGGAGACCAAGATGAAGACTACAGAATCAGCGGCAGATTGTCAAAGCATGGATGCAGAAGCCTACCATTACCATTATGAGCCACACGAGGTACAATTGTGTTTCCTGAGATGATGACACCCTAGTTGAGTTCATTGAAAGCTTGTGTATTATTAGTTTGTGAACATTTCTAAAACTCCAAACTTTTTTTAAGGCAAGAAAGTATCTGAATATACAGCAAATGAAATAGTTGTGAGAGAAAAAGGGGATAGAAAATTATTTGCACAGTTCTCTTGCTGGCTCAAATGTTCTTAATTATATTTGTGGTCTATGTAGTGGAATTGGTAAAGAGACATACTGTGAAAAAGAAATTTGGAAGTCAGAAACTTTTCTCCAAAAGCTTTTACTTTGGAGCTGAACGGAGACATGTGTTTTTCTATTGGCAAAATTGAAAAAGGCAGAAACATCTAGCAAAAGTCTTCTTTTTAAATCTGCTTTCATTCAAGGCAGTTTAAAGATTATGACAATAATCTGAAACTTGAATTATATGTATGTCTGTCTAAACTTGGAAGAGTTATGCTGATTCTGGGAGAGAGATGTTATCACTTATGCATCTGACTTTTAGTGTCTTTTAGTGAATTAGTCCCTCATATATTAAATAAAAATCTCTTACCTTCAAAATGACAAATAGAATCCTGGTTTAAGGTGGATGGTTATTAAAATAAACCACAACTAAGCAACAGAATTGTAAATATTCCTTCCTCATTTATGCCCTAATTAGTCTTTTTAGACTCTACTAGAAGATTCAATGTATGATTCAACAGGAAGATTATAAACAAGGCAATATATAAGGCAGTAATTAGGATATAGGTTTTGGAGTTGGTCAGAAATGGGTTCAAATATTAGTTCTTACAATAACAATAATTGGGCCTTAGAAAAAAGTCTAGAGTCGTTTATTTTCTCCTGTAAAAATACGAATAACATTATCTAATACCTAGGGTTGTTGAGAGGATTACATACGATAGTATCTACAAATTTCTTAATACACTGACATTTAGTAAAGGGTTGAGAAATAATAACAACTGCAATCAGAATTGTTGTTAGGCCTTGAATTATTCTGGCTCCCTGCAGCCCACACTTTAAAAAAAAACAGAGATTACTCATTTAGTGAGGTCAGGGCAATCTGAGATACATCTATTGATGAATTTACCATGAATGATTAGATATACTAGGTATAATAGGCTCTCACTGTGTATTAGATAATTATCCATTCATTCATATTGTGTAATTCTGTTTTTCTTAAGATATGGACCTCCATTAGATTTTTTTAATAGGCCTTGTGTGGTCATAAGTTACTATATTTTGGTGGTCAGTGTTTCCTATGTTTGGAGAAGCATTTTGTACATGGTGGAAAAGCATACTGGTCTAAGAATAGCATTGAATGTAAGTGGACACTTCAATATTTTCACTTGGGACACACATGATCATCTTGTGCAAACTTCTTATCTAGTAGAAGATACAACAAAGGTTCAGAAGAGTAAAACGAGTTGATAAAATGGGTAGAGCTGTAACTGGAATCCAAGCCTCTTGACTTTTGGTCTTGTGAGCACACTGCTTCTCTTTACAGTGCTGATTTTACTTGAGGACTACAGGAAACATCTATTTAAATATGTCCAGTATAAAAATTTCTTATACTGAATGCTGTTTCCAAAAGGCAAATGGCTTGTGTATTAGTCTTATTTGAGGCACTTCAGTTAATATTAGTTAGTAGAAACAAGTGTTTCATTCTGTAAATTGTTATCAAAAGACAATTTAATGCTTTGTAATGAAAGGGTCTTCTTCATAGATTTGATCTACTATCTGGGTTATTCCTGGCTTATTTTTCTCATTTCAGCTTCTATTTTACATCATACTTGGTTACTCAGTATTTAGGGAGTGCTAAATGTCTTGAGGGTGACATAAAGTTTGGGCTTCATCAGTATATCTGTGGTGGCCCCAAATCCCATCTCACTGTGTAAATTCCCATGGCCCAGGCTCTATTTCCCTAGGATAAATGGTGAACTTCAGTGTTCACTATGCATGTCTACTGCTGTCTATTAGTGCCCAAAATGAATGAGCACTAATTTATTATTCCTAGTTGAAAAGCAATGGAAAAAATACTTACATAGTGTAGGGCAAATGGAAGTTGCATAGCCAGGATCCATGCCTGATCCTGGTCTTCTTGCCCACTGTGCACTTGCCAATGTTTGCAGGCACATGCTTGCACACAAGTTGGCAATGAGTTATTACTGACATTATATGAAGAACTCCTTCTGGCGCTCTGTGGCTGTGAGGTGGCAGAGAGGACACGAGGCAGAGATGGAGAAGGATTGCAATCTTCCCAGAGGCAGCTGTGATTCCAGCACTCAACCTGCCACCATGAGAATAAAGGTTGGTATAAACTTTTACCCATAACAGTTGCTGTTATTCAGACTGAATCCTGAGTTAACTTGCCCAGGGGCAATCCCCCTTAGGTGAGACACGTAGTCAGCTGATGAAAACAAGAGGTCTAAGAGTAGATACACATTTCTGGGATTTTTTTTTAGAGGTTGTGCAATCAATCTGGCTTTAGTTATATCATTTACTTTCATGTTATTTCATGATATCAAAAAGATAGAGTTGAATAAGTAGAAAACATAAATCAGTGTACCTACCTATTTACACTATGAGAATGTATGAACTATGATTAATGTGCTGAATGGTGTTATGAAAAACCAAACTATTGAGATCACACAGATGATTTAAATTGGATTAATATCCTGAAGCCATATTTTAGTTACTTATTGGGGGCATGAATTATTTTGCCCATCTTAATGATTTACAAGGTTATCACCAAATATGACAGTAGAATGGAAATGTTTCTTAAGATGAAAATAAGATAAAATTGTTTCAGTCCTATTGAATTTGTGTCAATAATTTTTGAGTATTTATTTATTTTGCAGGATAGGTTTGCATTGTTTCATATTTGTTGCATTACTTAGAATGTGTTTTCAGTGCCAATTAGGTTTCATATGGCACATCACCTTCTATAATACTGTGTCTCCACTTCATAACCAAGAAATCACATAAAAGCCCCATTAGTCACACAAGAAACTGTTGTAAGCAGTGACCTGAAGCCCTTCAAGACTCTTACTTTTCCAGGTAAAAGCATTTTCGTACATTGTGATCAACACTTCAAATGCTAATTCCTTTAACAGAATCATGATAATCTAACAAGGTAGGCCTTATGCCCATTTTGTAGAAAAAGGAATTAGGGTGTGGAAAGGCTAACCAAATCAGGAACCATCCTAGGCCATTTGATGCCAAAGCTTGTTATTAATCAATGTAGTATACTGTCTGTATTAGAGGTGTCAAGCCTTAGTGCCTTCTGCATTTAAAAATCCTATCTCATTGGCTACCTTTTTATTTGCTTCTAACTAGACTTGGGTGAGCTCTTATTCTTTATTTAGCTTTCTTGAATTAGCAGGCTGATTTCTAAACTTTAAACCTACTTTCTGACCTTATTGCTCTTAGAAGACGTAGGAACCTTGGGTTAGAGGTACCATTCTCTTGTGGGTTTTTGTTTTCTTGCTTGTTTGGTTGGTTGGACTGAAGAAGAATATTGATCAATTTCCTGAGTGCATTATACTTACAGAGTCAGCATGATAAAGTAGCAAGAACAGAAATATCAGAATAAGATCAACCTATATTCAAATAATGGAGAATAAGATCAACCTACATTCAAATCATGGATCCAGGGCTTTTAGTTTCATCACTTTGAGGCAAATTTTAGAGTCTTTCTGAGCAACCTTCTTTTCCCAGAATACAGGTTTCTGTAAAGATTTAGTGAAGGAATATATAACAAAATCATCTGGAAAAGTAGTTTCTACCTTAATGGTTTTAAGTAATTGTATAATTTTATTCTTATAACTGTTTAAAAAATATTATCTCCTTCATTATTTAACATTTAATACTCATTCCAACTCTAGATGCATACTCTACATTGTGGGTGTTTGAACCAGAAACTGTCTCAGTGTTTCTGAGAATGTTAGAAATAGGTCACTATGACCGTATCTGGTAGGGCACAGAAATTTACTGTTTATAGAAAATTCAAGTGTTCTCTCACATCCCTCCCTCTCAGAAGTCAAGCAGTCCCATCTGACTACTTCTGGCCAGTGGATTGTCGGGGGAGGTAATGTGATTTTATTCCAGGTAAAGAGCATATGTGAGCTGGTGTGTGTTCCTCCAGCCCTCTCTTTCCCTGATGCGGCAACCTAGATGTTGAATGTTCCTGTGGACATAGTTATAAGATGAAAGTAGCCTGAATCCCTGTGATATCATTTGGAAGCTACCAGACCCATGGAGGACTTAAAATAAATAATCACTAAACCTCTATGAATATACTGAGATTCTGGAGTGTGTTTGTGATTGCATTACACCCTAAACTAAGCTCACCAATATATTCAGCCTTCGGAGGAGTCTGTTTTTAACATGGAAAGGATAAAGGAAACTAATATATACTAAGAGCAGTTGCAATAGATTACCTCAGTAATAAAAGTAGACAGCTAATATGGAAAAAACACTGTTACCAGTAACTCACTCTGTGGTTTTATTTAAAGAGAAAAACTTTTTTCTAACATTTTTTTGTAATTAATCTTTGGATTTTATTTTCCTCTTTTGGTAGATCTGCTTAAAATTTTTTAAAGATGTAATAACTGATTTGTTAAATTCACAGTAACATTTATATAATCCCTACAGCATAGTAATAAATGACTACCTGGAAATCTACCACTGATAGTAAGACTAGAACTTGATCAATCTTTGTAGCAGTGATTCTTCCCATCCAAGTCTATACCTCCCTCCTCAAAGGTTACTACTCTCCTGAATTCATTCCCTTACATGGTAAAAAAAAGTCATTTCATTTTTTGAATTGTTTCCCTAACAAAATATTGTTTGGTATTTCTTGAGTTTGAGTGTTGCCGTATTTGTATTATAACTAGTCTACTGTGATTTGCTCGTTTTGTTTCACATTATGTTTCTAAAGTGTGTTCATTGTGTTTACAAGGAACTATAGTTTTTTTCATTTTTTAGCCTGTATAATATATTCCATTGTGTGACTCTTCTAAAATTCATTTAGTCATTCTCCTCTCCTTGGAAATTTGAGGTTTCTCCATTTTTTTCAGTATATGAATGATAATGTCATAAATGTTCTTTATTTTTCTAACATTTTTAAAGCAGGATTTTCCTGTAGGATTGGAGATTGATTCAGACCCACTTATGTTTGATATAAAATTCTTCAATAGTAAAAGAAAAAAACTCCAACTAATCACATCATATCAGGTCAAGTTATTGCTCTATCTAATCCAGGATTTGCATATCTCATACTTACAAAAATAAATATTTTGAAGCATGAGTGGAAACTCAAGTGGAACTGTCCACTAATGAAGATTTATCTATAAACACAATGAATTTAGCAAAAAAAGGACTTATGAAATTTTCACAACTCAGTCACTTCACTTACCATAATGACAGAATCAGCTAAATGACCCAGTAATCCCATCAACATCAGAGTAATTTTCCTATAACTGGTTGGATAACCCGCATAACTACTATGTCCAGTAGGCTAGTTGTATAGTGGAATGCTTTAACTCCTCTGACTTCACTTATTTATTTGCAAAAATATTTGTATTTGCTACTGTGGAGACACAGATAAGTTTTGATTTCACGTTCTATATGATATCATTTAGAATTTGTGGTTGGTGAATGGAGAACATGGAAACATATATGGGATTCTTACTGATTATGTTAATTTAATGACGTTTTTGTTTTAATTGGAGAGGCCAAAATGTTAGTTCACATTATTCTTTAATTATCCATTAATATGCCTAAAGGTTTAGTTGTCGTTTGTTAGTGATGATGTGATAAATGACCAGTAATTGCAGAGTTAACACTGGAATGACTGTTGGGCTGGAAGTCAAGAGTTCTGTGGTTTGCTCCTGACTTTCTTACAAGTACATTTGTTACCTGAGTGACCTTGGGCTGGCCAAGTAACTGCTCTAGGTTTTATTTTTCCTTTTCTGTAGAGTGAAGATATTAATACCCTCCATTTTTAACCTCTCAGGGTCAATATATCAGATTAACTAAAGCATGTGAAAATGGCTTAGTGACAAATATTATATTCACATTTATTTGAACTTGTGGATATAGAAACAAATCATCATTTTAATTTTTGCAAGTCAATTCTTTCTGTTCTTTGTCTTCCAACTTGGAACAATAAATCTATTCCTCAGTCTTTTGCAGACATTTTTGACCTTTCACCCCATCCCCAAATCTTGGCCAAATGCTCCTTATCTATGCTTCAGAGAAACTTCTGCATAACTGCATTATAGCACTTACAGCATTACAGTGACAGTATATGACTCTGCTTGTCTCCTCCACTAGACAGTGAACTTCTTGAGAGCTGTGGCAATAGTTTTTATTTTTGTATCTCCCATTTCCAGCATAATGCTTGGCACATTGTCAGTGCACCTCAATGTTTACCAAGCTGATCATAAAGCTTGGAGACAAAATGATGACGACTATATTTTTAAACAAATATTCTCATTTAAAAATATTATTCTATTTGGCTGTTTGACAGTTTACAATAAATATGACTTTGCAGTTTCTAATTGGAAACCTTTTAATTTCTTAATTAGCTTCATACAATTTATGTTACATCTAGTAGAAAGCTATAAGAGAGTAATTATTTTTTTCTGCTTCTGATATTGCTAGGAATATTTTTTTGTGAAACACAGAAATTCTTTGCAACTTTTTCCTTTTAAAGTTCTACTGAGCAGTTTGTGGAATGGCAACCTGCCAAATGGTGATCCATTTTCTCAAAACATCATTTGAGAACATGCCAGCCAGGCACACTGAGCTTATCTACTGCATCATAGTACAGTCACATAATTCATGCAAAATTATGTTGGACATTAAATGATAAACCCTTAGTGTAATAATAAAAAAATAAATAACCCTAAAAGCAAATTAAAAATATGTTTTCACTGGAGCAGGTTATTAGCCCACTGGAAATTTGATCTGTAGTAGTCAATGTATGGGCATGCTTCCATTTCTAGAGGGGCTTGAAGTTTCTCTCTGTGCAGACAAAAATTTCTAATTCATGAAAGGAAAATTGGCTAATAAAATAATTTTTTCCTCCTGAACTGCTCTGTGGATGAAAACATGTCCACTGCAATCACAGAAATGAGTGAGTTTTCAAATAAAGTAGTCCGTGTTGCCATAAACAGAAGGATGGTAAGGCCATTGCTCTTCTTTGCCAAAGGAAAGAGTAGGCAGCTGTGCCTGGCTTTCTCTTCTCTACTGCACTGTTCATATAAATAGTCTCTTCTTGGGACTGGAGCCACCCAAATGAGAGCCCATCAAAGGGAATCTGGGTTCTCTCTGTTTTTGCATTTGGAAACCTTGTCCATGAGTAGAAAAAAACAAAAACAAAATAAGAACAAAATAAGTCACCAAAAAGAATCTTAAAATGATGAAAAGTACTTCTATTTGACTACACCTAGTAGTTCAGCTTTGTAACTGTGTTTAATACCTTGATCAAATTTCTTACTTGTTGACAGACCTACAAATTACAGATTAAGGTCTTGGTGGAGTCTGACTGGTCATTCCTATGTTCTGATACAGAAATCTAAGAGTTTCTGTTGTGGTGGAGGTACAGTTCACTGCAGTCTGGGTTGCTTTTAAACTGATATTAAATTATTACATAGGCACCTCCCATGATAAACCACAATAACAGATCTGCAATAACAACAAAGTTTATCTCTAACATCGATGAGACTTAATTTTAATTGGTTTTATGTAAGTATAACATTCATCCCTGCTTATTTGTAGTTAAAATTTAGTATTGTTGTTCTTGCAGTTAAATTTTATTTTTGCATCTGTATAAATGTTTAGGAAAGATAACTTGTATTCCTTTATAAAAGCATCCAAAAGGGTGTTTTCTTTAATATAATGGGAAACAAAGCCCATGAATCAGTTAAACTGCAATTGTAGGAAGATACAAGATTACATTTTACCCAAGATAACATTTCAAAATGACTGCCAGGTAACCTTCAAGACTGTAATGTGTTTGGCTGCCAGATTCATTTTAGCATTGGGAAATTAATTTTCTAACCTGTTTTTGGAAGTAAGAGGTGAATTAATTATTGCAGGCACTATGATATCACTGGAAGTCTGAAGTTAGATGAACATGGCACCAGGAATATAATTGGACTTAGTTCCTTTATCTTTCAAGGGCTCTTTTACATGACAACACAATATTCACACTGCTCCAAGGGATTCCTTTGGCACATCTAGGATTCTAATTTCTGCCTATGTTTGCTAGTTCATTGTTGATTCTTGGAACCCAAGCAGGAGAGAGGGAGATGGAGCAGTTTCATGTCCATCTGCCTTCCTTCAGCAGGCCCCAGGTCCCTTGTTAGTGCAGGGAGCATTTGCAGAAGTTTTCAAAAGAGAGCAATTACTTTTCTCAGAAAGGAATGCAAACCTTTGCTAGGAATTTCAGTGGGATTCATGACTCTAGGGGTCTGGACTCCTGCTCACCAGGGTGCTGGGACGGATCACACAGTCTCCCAGAGGAGCTGTACCTTCAGGAGTACAGTGTACCACAGCATTAGACCAGGAGCAGGAGACAGAATCAGGTGGTTTAAATCTTCCCAAAAGACAAGTCTGGAATGCTGTCAAGTACTACATGTTTGCCCTTGATATTAGAGATCCAAAGGACTATGTCAGCAGAGAAAATAAGTCCCAGGCCTGTAGGAAGGAATGAAATGACAGTAGCTTGAAAGGCAGCATAATATGCCTTTATGAGCAGTTACTTTTCTTCAGTATTTGCCTCTTTCACTCAGTTTTCTGATGTATATTGTGTTTTGCTTTTCCTTTCTTTTTTTCCATTTCTTTCACTTTTCACAAAAGAACTAGATCAGTAAGCATATCATATTAACATTTATCTGATATTTGTTAAGAGGTTCACCTTCTGTCAGAAATTTATTTTTTCTTTCCATAATTTCAGCTGGTAAGGCAGAAATCGTTAACAAAACAAGTAGTAGCTTTGATAGCACAGATGGTTTTTCTGGGGCAACAGGCTTCTTCAGCTCCAAGTCAGCTTGGTCAAAGTCTCATTGGTTATGAGTTAGCAGCACTTATATTTGGCCTTTGAGTTCCAGATTGAACATCTCTTCTCTGGCCTAATTTTATTACCATGTAATAAAATAAAATCCAAGGTACTTAAACTCTTTTTAATGAGGACTACCAAAGTATTTTGAAAGTTATTCTGTGGTTCTTCCTTTCTGCCTTCCATATATTAATGAGTTTGAGAGAAAAAAAAGAAAGGATGTTTAGCTCATGTCTATATAATGGTAATATAATGATGGGGCATAAAAAGTCGAGATCAGCTGTCCTGTCAAATATGAAAGGAAATGACCAGCATTTTCATTGCTTTTCTCTTTGTCCTGCTGAATGGATCAAATTAATTAACTGTTTTCCTCAGAATTAAGGGAGTTATAGCTGGTTTGAAAAAAGAAAACAAGATCACTTAGAAACCATTTCTCTCAGTCATCTTTTTATTTTCTTCTACCTTGCCCATTTATTTATTTTAAGCTTGGATTTGGACCATGATGTTCCCTTAAAGAAAGAACTAACAAATCCCCAATTGCTAATTCTAGTAGGTTTTGAGTATTTTAATGTTTTAAAAAAATATTAGACTGCAGAGTTGACATTTTTCAGGATGAAACTAAGTTTATGACCAGAACACAGGTCTGGATCCTTTCTTTGCTGATACACTAAGTAAACTATCATATGTACAGAGACATGCATATGCTCATTTAAAGAAGAATGTGAGCAAGTTTGTTATTTTTTAAATATCGTACTGACTATTGGACTACATGGTTATTGTGTTGCAGGGTTCCTCACCACTATAAAAATAACATAGACAACTAGAGCAATATTGTGGCCAGATCTTATAAAAATCACTTTAACTGAGTTATTAAATGGAGATGAAAATTTTTTTTAATGACTCGCTCTTGACTTTTTCAATGAGAAGCAATATGCATTCTTCTTTAGGGATTCTGCGTGCAGTTGTCTGAAGTTGCACTAATTTTATATTGGATAAAGAAAATTATACATATCTTCTCAAACCCACATACAGCAGAGCACACTGCCTATGTCTCTTGTTAGCATATGGTATTCATCATTAACAGAAGTGGCAGCAGTCACTTCTTTTAGTTGACTGGTGGAAAATAGAGCTCCAACTCAAATCTCTGTCTGCTCACCATAGCTCTTTCCAGTTAAATTGGTACCACAATCTGTATGGTTTCATCACTCCATTGGCAGTTTAATATAAACATCTGTTTCCAGTCTTTTATATCCTATCTGAGATTTATTCAGTCCCTCTGAGTTATCTGTCCTTTTCTCCTTTCCCACTTATTTCCCTTGACTTCTAAATGATGCTATATTTTCCAATATTTCCTTGATCTTTTGCTCAGAGGTATCATTAAGTGTATTTAATTACTTTTTTTCCTTCTAGAGCCTGAATTATTTGTTTATAATCTGTTTCCTCTCTATGTATTATGATGCTCTTTACCCTCACAGTACAGTTTTCCTTGGAAATAAAGTAACGTGACTCCAGATTTCAGTGATAAGAGGTGATTATTTCTTTGTGATTGGCATCAAGATCAAATTGTGAAGGATTTTATTTGAGTTAAATGGTTTTTGTCTACTCTCCACCCGTATTTTGCATTTACTATTATACAATGCAAGGATTTGAAGGTCCCAGAGCTCAGCATTCATATTTTTTTGCTTTCTCTTTTATCAAATTTGTAATGTTGGGACGTAAGGGCCTTTCTTGCGAGGTAATAGTCTATAGTAGAAGCTGAGACCCTGAATCAAAGACAGTAGAGTCTTTTAATTCAACTATTGGTTAAATGTCAGGAAATGTCCTGCCCGGAGGTCATTATTATTAACTCACATAGAAAGCTTTTATTTTCCTATCTCCTTTTGATTTGGGGAGCTGTTCATAAAGATTGATGCTGTGTAAGTCACTAACTACAGTGAAATGGTAGAATTCTGTAAACAATTGGCAAGCAGAACTTTGTTCTTATTGTCCCATTAAGCTTAATATGAGGTGTTAAATTTAATGAAATGTGGTGAGTGAAGTGTTATTTTCCTATTGGTTACTGTAACAGTCATTAACAAGTAGGACAGACTAGTACTGAAAATAGAATACTGTATCCATGACAACACAGTCTTCAGCTTTTCCATTTTCAGCTTACGGGACAGCAATTACTTAATATTTTCTTGATTTATTAATTTCCTTATAAGTGGGAGTAACAAGAAGGCTCTTGAACTGGGCAGTTAATCGTCCAAATTAGCTAAAATTTTTAGCTATATCACATATATAACCATTTAGTCATTCATTCATTCCTATTAACATTTGTTGAGATTCTACTCTACAGTAGACACTAAACATACAGAGTGAGTGAGACACAGTTTCTGGCAACGAGTTGCTCATGGTCAAATTAATGCAGTGATTCTCCAAGTAGGATCTCTGGACAAGCAGCATGAGCATCACTGGAAGCCTGTGAGAAAAGCAGATTTTCTAGGCCCTTCCCAGAGCTGCTGAGTCACACACACACACAATGGAGTGAGTGAGGTCAAGGGATCTGCGTTTCAATAAGCCTTTCAGGTGCTTCTGGTGTTCCCTAAAGCTTGAGAACCACCAGTTGTGTGGAGAAACTAAACATTTCAACTAATATCTTGCTTTATATCCAAATGATTGCAAAGTAAGAGGATACTTCCATTTAAGAGAGGTATAATTACATAAAACTTCAGAGGGTCCATAAATATTTCACCTTTAGGCTTACAGCCAAGAAGTATAGGCCATGGACCAACTTCACAAGCTTGACTAAAATACTAATGGAAATTAAGAAAGTTTAATAAAAATATTACACATTCATGGACCTTGCTACATCTCTTCAGGGATCCTATTGTTTTATGAATATTAAAAGATAATCTTTAAAGATAGAATTGTATAAGATTGTTGAAGGAAGAGTTAGTATATTTATAGCAAAATCCGAAGTCTACCACAATGCTAGGCAGATAAATGTTAAATAAATGTCCAGCCGATTCATGGATTGAAATCTGAAAAAAAATTTTCCACAGCCTTTTCACTTATTTCTTCTTTTGCAAAATGGGGTAGGATCCTCTCTGACTTTTTTCAATCTGAGTATTTCGTTACTCTATCTTTGGAAATCTGTGTTTATTAATGAAAGCTTTTTCTCACCCTCTCCATCTCTCAGTCACATGTTAGTACATACAAGTATATACACATACATGTAGATGCACATATAACCAGTTTCACTTTGTATATTTATTTAGTCTCTTTATGGCTCATTTCTTTTTCTTTTTCTTTTTTTACTTAGGAGACTTGTTTTACTTTGAATGGAAAACTATGTCAGGGACAAAGTCAACATAAAGAAACAACAACAAAAAGTAGCAAGAAAGAGAAACAGCTAAGTGCAGCCCTACTTTAGGCAGTTCTTTTCCTCAGGTAGCATGCAGCTTCCCTCTCTCTGGCAGGCTGAAATGAAGGTGGATTAAGTTCATTAAGCAACTGCTGTAATTTGGGAAATCTGCAGATGTCATCAAGTAGCTCAGTCTGAACTTTAACAGGACAGACAAAAGTAAATCATTCCATAGTCTGAAAACAAACCAAACAAACAAAACTACATTGTTGCTTCTTTTCCGCAAGTGAAATCCACATGAAAGGTCCTGTGTGATCACATTTCCAGAGTGGAAATGGAGTGGTCTGAAATGTCAGACTCCGTTATTTTGTAAAGAAAGAAAGTATACCTCAAAATATTCTGATTCCACATGTGTACAAGAAAATACTTTCTTGTCCACCAGCGCCAGGCCCGAGGGTCCCTGAGGGCGGTGGCACTGGCTCCTACCCTATTCCCTTGAGTTGGGCAACGTCCTCACTTGGAAGGAGGGTGAGTCTTCCCTGGGAGTTAAAAGCTGAGCGCACGGAGGCACTGCCGGAACCAGGTGTTCGTGTGCTTCTGTTCAGGTGTGACTTCTGTCTTTAAATTATGTAGTGTTAAGGCCATATGGGTTTGTGTTTTCAGTGTTGAGGTGAAGTCCAATCGCAGGACTCTTTACTCACCGAGAGAATGCTCTCCGAGCATCAGTGAGAGGTAATGTTTCCTTTTGGCACCAGAAACTTAACACTGAAGTAGAAAAACTTCCCCTCAGGGTGATGATGATGCCCTGCCTTCAGTTTTGACCTGTTCATCTCCGGCTGCTCTGGTCACCGTTCTGGCGCTCTGGGGGCAGGGAGGCTGACGCAGCAGCATGCGTTGCCAAGCATGAGCAGAGGACTCGGCACTGCATTGCTCACCTGGCCGTGGATGGCACTATAGTGGGGACTGGCACGTGAATCCCGTTTTGCATCACAGTTTTTCTCGATAGCTGCTGCTGACCTAGAGGTGCCTGCTGTACTATAGTGGCCGTATGGACAGTGTGGTCTGTGGCATCTGAATGATCCAGCTGGTGGCACCTGGTGTGACATGGGTAACTGCAGGGATAGGTTCTACTCCCACTTCTACTTCTATGTGATCGCCGTTCCCTTGTGGCTCTGCCTTAGGAGGGGCCAGCATGGTCTCCCGAGCCACCACGACCTGCCCAGTGATGGTGTGCATATTCACTGGAGCCAGTCTGGCCACGCTGGTGACGGAGACCGCTGGGATAGGTGGACATCGTGAACCGTCTTGCCTGACTGGCTTGATCGTCGGCGGCAGCTGCAACTGCACAGCAATTAAAATAGGCTGACTAGACAGGGGCGAGTGCCTTCTGGCTGGCGGCGAGTTTGGGCTGTGAGGTTCCAGGCTTGGATTCCAGGGGTGCTGGTGGGTCTTCCCTTGACAGGCTGTGAGGGGTCTGGGCACCACTGGACGTGCAGAGAGCACTCTAGCTTGACTGGGAGAGAGGGTGCTTCTAGAAGACAGCGGTCCCAGAGGGGTTCTAAAGCAAGGCCAGCCCCTAGGCTGTCTTTTCCTAAAAGCCTGCTCTATTAGTTTGCTTTCAGAGGCAGGATCTATCCTCAGAACAAACTTTTGCCTGTTTCTTCCTGGGAACATGGTATTTTGTTGAAATAATGATTGAGAGAGAGTGAGCCAGTGGTGAATTTGATTCTGCCAACCCTTGTCTGCCGTCCTGTAGAAGGGTTATTTTTAGTGATGTGCATATAAATTCCATTTGGGGTGAAATGTATATCAGGAGCCATCGTAATTGCTTGTCCGAGTAATCGTGCATAGGAGTAAGATGGTTTTGAATCAGCCTTTGGGCTATCTCTACCTGAAGCTTCCTTTTCATTTGCTGGCTGCGAGTTGTTGGCCATTAAATTGAGGTCGGATGGTATCACCTAGCCCATTTTGTACCCCAAGACCCTGTTCCCCTGGGGCTGGTTGGGCAGGAGTTTGCAACACTGATGGTTCCCATGGCGGAAGGCAGGGGACTAAAGAGGTGGGTCATGGTGTCTGGAATGTTAATAGCAGGGAGCCAGTTGTGGGCCTGCACCGGTTTCCCCAGGGGCTCAGTTGTCTCCTGCTTCTCCTTCCTCTCGCTGGACAGGGCAGTGAACGTTTTCTTAATGTCTGCCCTCGGGAACCTGAACGTGCACCCACGCGGCTGCCTCCATGTCTTCCCATATGAGTTGTTCATGGAGCTCTTCGTATCAACATGCTAACAAACTCATTCCACTCCTCTCTTCCCAACATACTGCTCCTGTATGCTATCACTGAATGAATGGCATTACTGCTCAGATACTGTACCAGTTCAGAAACTCTCCTATTTCACATTCACATAGCCCACCAAGAACTAAAAGCAGATATTTTTTATGTCCAATATTCATACCACAGTTAATTTCTTAATTACGACTCAAAATACCTTGTTTCAATCTCATTGTAGCCTCTCAATTCTCAGTCTGGGGTGTTCAATTCATATTTCTTCCATGTTGCCAGGAAGATCTTTTAAAACAAAAAATCCTGATCATGTTTCTCTCAAATCATGTAACTTTTTGGGGGGATATAATTCAATTTTTTTTTTTATGAAGCAAAACTCTCTGGAGTTTCAAGAATACCTATCTTTCCCCATCTACCCTGAAACCTCTTGTCACTTTATATATTTCTCTACAATCACCCTGGCTAAATTACTTTTTGTTGCTATTTGGGTTCTACTAAAATTAGAGCTTAAGGTAAGGACTTGGCAGTAGGGAGTTTATTTCTGTGGTTATATAAGGAAACAGGAGTGAGGAAACGGCAAGAGAGAGATAGGGTGTTTTTTTATCAGGCTATGTCATTGAAGTCCCTATGTTGGGTGATAGGGTTTTATTCCTAATGCTCCCAGAATTGTAGAAAGGACAGGAGGCTGAGTCATTCATCCACTGGTTGAAAAATGCCTTTGGGTGTAACACCCAAGCACTTCTGGACTATGTTCATGCAGGGACTAAGTGACTTTTAGAACCTCTTAGAAGTCCTTGAAGTGTGAAATGCTTGAGTGGGAAGCTTGCTCTAAGCCTGCACAGAACTCTGTATTGTAGCTGCAGCTGAAATGGGCCAGGGGAACAGGATGGCTCCCCTGTACTATGCTTTTGTGCCTTTGTGTGAATCATTCTAGTGTGCCCTTTAAAATGTCTTCATTGCTGCTTCTCCAAGTTCATGGAGTTAATTGATACTGATCCCTCAAGTTGCAGTTACAGAATTGGCTGTGCCTGGCTCTGCCAGGAATTGTTCCCTGTTCATGAAGAGCATTATCTGAAGTCTTTCTTGTCCACATGCACAACACTCAGGGTGGCGCTATACTATGCTATATATCACAATAAATGACACCGCTTTACTTCTGCCTCTAAAGTAAAAGCACCTTGAGGGTGGGAAACGTATCTTGCTTGTCTTTGTTTCTGTTTATAGTACAATGCCTGAATATTCTAGAACTGGAATCAATATTTGTTGAATAAATGTAAGTATGAACAAACAGAAAAAATGAATCCCCCAGACCAATCTTTATGGAACATCATTTATCATGTCACATCTTACCAAAGATTTTTAGTAACTGTACCTGCTGACACATAATGACTAAATTCTTTAATGTGGCTTTCCAAGGTTTCTGTATAATGTAACACAAAACTTATTTCTAATATGATTTCCCATTAACCCATTTATTCATTTTCTACTGCAGACACACTGCTCAATCACTGTACAGCCTTCTAGATCTCCATCTTCATGCCTTTGGGCTCACTACCCCGTCTTTTTAAAAAAACATATGTCTCACTTGCACATGTATTTTGAGGCCTAGTTGATACTCTTTTTTTTTTCCTAAATAGGAAAAGAACATGGGTAGACAGACAATGCAGCTTTTGCCTACACGTCAGTCATTTCAAACCCTTCTGTTACTCTGGATAGTCAGAACTGCATATTGCAAAAGACAACAACCTTGTCCTGGTCTGATGGGGCAAAGCAGATAGACATTTGCTCAAAACTTCAGCAGTGAAAAAGGAAGAATCATGTTGAAAAGTTCAAAGAAGGGAAGATAAAGAGGGATTATCTAGCAAAGCAATTAGAGACTATCTCCTAGAATAATGAAACTGAATATAAAAATAATCATAGAATATGCTTACCTTTGAAAAAATTTGACATAGTGGTGATGTTTCAATTCTGAAATTTACTTGCTTAATGCATTTATTTGGTTTTATGATGTTTTAATGAGGGAAAGTGAGATGTGGTTAAGTGATCTTAAATATAGCCAGTTATTGATTATGGCTATTGCATTTTATAAATTATTAATATTTAAAAGACAGGGCCTTTTAATTTTGGAAGAACAAAAAACAAGTAGAGAGAGATTTAAAAAAAAACTTTTTTAGAAGAAAACCGGGGTTAGAAATGGGTATAGATTTGTACTCTAATGCCTTTGCATACTCTCAATTTTTTTTATTACCTCTACTATGTATTATTTAATCAAAAATACTAAAATATTGAAAAACATTTTCCTTGATTTTCATGCCTTCAAGAAATGGAAGCATGCATATGGACATGATAATATTGCATCTTTTTTACTCTGTGTATCATTTAATATTTGGACCAATTACAAAATATGGAAATTATACATGTTTAAGTAGACATTGATTAAATCGATCAATGAAGCTGAACTAAGAGACTTAATTGATCAGACAAACCTTTGTTTTAATGATATTTTATAAGTTTAATTATAATTCTGACTTTGCAGCACAATATGGTTTTCAGATTAATTCTCTGGGTTTACTTGTTTTTCTTTTTTTAATATGATGAACTAAAGCAGGAGATTTGCTTATCATGTGTTAGAAAAAGAAAAAAGAAAAGATTATAAAAAATCTCTCCCTCCCCAGACTTGGCTACCTTCCCTCTAATTCTTCCAACGTTAATACAATGTTGCTGACTATGTTATGTTGTTACCAGGTTGTGTCAAATCAAGAGAATAATTGGACATTAAGACTCATCTCTGAATACATTAATTAGATGATTTCTTTATTTCTGTCTTAAGTTACTAATTATTTCCTCTCCATAACTAGGGAAACTCTGTAAGAACTCATTATCCTTTTGGGATTCTATAGCTACTTTTAGATGATTTTTGGTGGATGTGGTTGTTCTGGTAACAGTAGACTCTATATTAAGTTTCAAAAATAAAAATTTCAAAAAGAAAGGGTACTATTTCTATATAAAATGTGTGCCCTTCAGGGGATTATTTCTTTTCAGATGGAGTGTGTTCCACAACAATGGTACCTATGGAGAGACATGAGGACCCCATGAATACTAATATGTTCATCAGGATGATCATGAAAGTCATATTTTCTCTAAGTGCTGAGATTCTACAAATATGTCCTCTACATGCAGAAGACATGCGTCCTAATTCTCTTTAGCTCACAGTTTATGTGCCTTGCTACACTGCAAACTAACTCATTGTGAGCGGGGCTTAGTTATCCGTCTTTGTGTTCCTCATGCCATGCCCAGTACCCAGTATGGGAGGCACTAAATGACTATCTGTCATCAGTTAATTAATAAAATCACTTAACTTTCCCTAATCTTGAGATGTGAAGCCAGAAATTATCTGAAGACCTTTCCTGTTATAACATTCTATGAACTTTAAGCAGGCTTCTTCCTTAGTGGAAGCTTTTCAAAAAACATACTGAATAAAAACTTTTCGAAGAATTTATTGCATCATTGTAGCTCAGATTGCTGTTATTTAATAACATCTCCTATAAAAAAATTTCAATTTAAGATGATAAACAATTAATAAGATGCTTTACATTCTTTAGTACATCAGTACATACAGATGAAACTCATCAAATCTTAATCCTATAGAATAAGGATGGGTGATGAGGTGAAGGGGTACCACCATGGAGTTCAGAGCTAACACAGGAGAGGAACGCCAAAGTCAGATCGACTGAGTGAGCTAGTTATTATGTGACTGTTTTTTTCTGCCACCTTTGGCCCATGTGCATTGGGGCCATCTTGTACTTGATGCAATGGATCTTGGCCCAGAAGTCTGTAGTATAAATTGAATTTTTGTATCTTAGATCACAGCATTCGATAGATGATTACTGAACTATAGAATATACTGTGTTTCTGTATGGGTAGAGCCAGATCTGGACCTTACACAGTTAGAATCCAGTGAGAGAAACACATAAGCATGTGGTTGATAACATGAGACAGCACCTCTGAGAGGAGGAAAAGCTACATTCCTCCTGGGATTGTCATGGAATGAGGTGGGAAATTGTGCCTTTTGAAATTCCCTGGGGCTTAACAATAAAAGGAAATAACTTATGAATACACTTCAAAGTTCTTTTGTTTTCAAACAACATACTGTGAAATTTACCTGTAGTAAGTTTGAGTTTTCTATATGCATACTTTTTTTTTCTTCTACATAACGGATTTTGCCAAAGAACTGAAAATCAAACGACTCTTTAAAATTTTTAACAGAATGAAAACTTCTGTTGCTTTCATTTACTATTGCCCATATAGAAATTTTTGTGCTCCTGAAAGATGCCAAATATACTTTCAATTAATATATAATCATTATAGGTAAAGGCAGCGTAATAGATTTCTTTCAGTACCTCTGTTGAATTGACAAGCAGGGTCACTCTGCATTAAGGAGACAGAGTTGCTGCTTTTCTAGTAAGTTGCCCTCTTACTACAAAAATGTTGCAATCTTAAAGGTGTTGTAGTGATTACTTAGCAAGCAGAAACAATTCTGTCAGTTTGATGATGACATTCCTCCACTATTTTATTTATCTGCTTAGTTCAGGTAATGAAAGGAGAATGCTAAAATAACTCAAAACAAGTTCAAATTTGGCTACTGGATGAATTCTTTCCACATATGTTACTGACTACATACTATATTCTGGGCACTTGGGAGAGTCCTGAAGATAGAGATAAGGACCAAAACAAACTCAGCTCCTGCTCTAAGAATGGGGTTTAAGGTCTGTTGGAAATACATATGTTAATCAAGTAATCACATGATAAATGCATAGTGATGTATTTAGAAAATAATAATAGCTCTAGAAATAGAAAATAATAATAGAGTCACAAAGTGCAATTGAATGGTTTTAAGTGGGCATGTGTATATGTGGGTAGGGTTGTCATGTGATCATATTTGCATTTACTCTGTCTGCAGTGTAATTGGTATTGGCAATAGTGGATGTGAGGAGATAAATTAAAAAGTACAGAGCAAAAAGATAGCAGTGCTAGGTTAAGCTGTATAACATAACGGCACTGATTATGGTATAAGTAGACACTGACCCAACTACTATTTCAGTGAAGGATTTAGATAAATTTAAGCATTAATATTTATCAAGTACCTAAAATGTGTCAAATGCTCTTTCAGGTGCTAGGTACACAAAAATGAACATGTAAAAAAAAAATTCCCTTCCCTCAAGAAGCTCTTTATCTGCCATGATACAAGTATGACCACCATGCATTCATCTAAGAGAAGAATATAAAGCAGCTTAGCCAGGTGATTCATAGTTACTATCATTTGAGTTTGGTGTGTATTATATAACTTTTACTCTCGGAGATTTTTTGAGAATCAGAAATAATGCATTTGAAAACACTTGCAAAATATAAATATAAGGTGTTATTAATTTTCCATAGCTTTTTAATTATGTCTAGCTTACACTAATATTTAAATAAATCTATGTTTCCTGAGGACATAGACATTGGGGAGGTATCTTAGTTTGCTTAGGCTGATATAACAAAACTCCATAAACTGGTTGGCTGAGTGGCTTCAATAACAGACACTTGTTTCTCACAGTTCTGGAGGCCAGCAAGCCCAAGCTCAGGATACCGGCAGATTCTGTTCTGGAGTGGGAGGATATTCCTGGCTTCCAGACTGTTGCATGTCTTGGAGTAGCAGAGAGCTCTGGTAACCCTTTCTCTTCTTATAAGGACATTTATCTCATTATGGGGGCTCCACCCCCGTGACTTCTTCTAAACCTAATTCTCTCCCAAAGACCTCTATCTCCAACCAACATTAGTTTGGGGGTTAGGATTTCAATATATGAATTGTGAGGAAACACAAATATTCAGTCTGTAACAGGAAGCCTTCAGAGTGTTCTAACCAGTGACAAAATAACTTACACTGGCATTTGCTCCTGGTAACAAAGGAGACAAATTGCCTTTAGTGGTTGTATCACTGTGGTCCCTGCACTGCCTTCATCCCCACCCCTCAGGATTGAAATCAAACTGAAATTGACATACTAGTTGATTGAGTCAACGAAATTAGAAGTAAATTAAAGCTTTTTTTTTTATACAATTGAAATCAGGGTGTTTCAAGCCCTTAAATCTTTCTTAACTTTTCATTATATAAAATTGTGAATATAAACAAAAGTAGAGAGAATACAAATGATAATGATTCCCCTATTTCCATTACTACTTTCAACAATTACCAACATTTTAAGAATATGATTTCATCTTCCTCACTTTTCGTTTTTTGGTTTCACTATAGGACTTTTAAACAATTCCAGACAACACCTTATTTCACCCATGAATAGTTTGGTATGTATTTCATCAGATAAAGCTTTTTTTAAAATAACATAACTACTCCTACTTCACAAATAATCAACTTAGCAAAATTAATACATTTTTCTCAATATCACCTATGTTCCACTTATGTTCAAATTCCCTCAATTATTTCCAAGATGAATTTTTTTATCATTGGTTTACTCAAATCAGGATTCAACAAGGTCCACATACTGCACTTGGTCGTTAGGTCTTTCTTTTTCTATTACAGTCTTCCCTCCCTCTCTCCCTTCCTCTTTTTTATTGGGAATACCAGTCATTTGTCCTGGGAAATTTGAACATTCTTTGAGCCAAACGTAATCTGGTTCCTCTATCTCCTGTTTGCCGTAAATAGGTAATGAGATCTAGGTTTCATTAATGACTCAGCTAAAGCTTTTCTGAAAGCAGCCCTTGCAACTAGGACCCCAGGGCTGGTGCCTGTAGCTTATTTGGGAGGTGACTCCACAAGACAGGACCGGGGGAGTAGGGCAAGTGAGCCAGGAGAGAAAGAAAAGATAATTTAAGGTTGTATTATCAAGCTGCCAGCTATACACAGCAGACTCTATTCAGAGAAGTTAAAAAGCTAAGAGAATACATCTGAAACTTAACCCAGCTCCCCTTTCCCTGTGGTTGAAGGTTTTCCTGGAAGCTGTTGCTTGTTTACAGTGAGCAGGAACTATTCCTCAGAGCTGCAGCTGAGATAAGAGGTGGGCAGGGGGCTGAGATGTGAGCATGGGAGGGATCTGTTAGAATTAGTTTCAGGTTTTTCTTTTCTTTTTTTCAGGCTAGAACATTTCATAGATGGCCGTGTGGATTTCTTGTGGGCAGGGGGCTGAGATGTGAGCATGGGAGGGATCTGTTAGAATTAGTTTCAGGTTTTTCTTTTCTTTTTTTCAGGCTAGAACATTTCATAGATGGCCGTGTGGATTTCTTTTGTGTGAGGTATATCATGACTGGTGGTCCGGTTTTAAATGATTCTAAGCTTGCACAGTTATGTCAGCTTTTAAAGTTCAACAACAATTTTTCAATAATTTATATTCATTGATGATCATTGCCCATCATTATTTTTTCAGGGATGCAAAATGGTGATTTTTCTAATGCCATCATTCTTTCTATATTTACTTGGGATTCTTCTAAAAGACAGACTTTCTTTCATTAACTATTTAGTTACCTCTAAGTAACTAAAGGCAGGACAAATTCTTGATACTTTTTCTTCCTTACTCAAAAATCAATTTAAAGGGTAATGAGTTAGTGCCCTGCCAATCGTCAGTGCAATCCATTGAATCTTACTTCTTTCTCTGACCAGTAGGGCAGCAGTTCCATGCTATTAAAAAATAAGTTATGGGATGGAGATTTTTTTTGGTAATTTCACATTATTAGCAAATTATCAGGCACTCATGCTTAGCATGGGGAGCGTAGGCATCATAAGGTGAATAGATAACTTTACAATGGGCAGGAGATAGGAAGGCAAAAGTCACTTCTGTTGTAGCACAAAATGAGGTGAAGCCTGCAATGGTCTCGGTATTGGCAAAAGTCACAAAGTGTTGCTTACATACAGTAAGTGTGAAACCCTAGATTTCCCCCATTCAGGTGTATTTTGGAGCTCCTCAAAATAGAAACTCAGACCCTTTTCAGTCTTATTTTCCTAAGATGCTTTACAAAGAAATATTAAAGACTGTGAGTAATGGTGCCAAATTAAATTGCAAACTGACTGACTTCACAGTTAAGTAGGATGACCAACTCACCCCAGTCTGCCTGAGATTCTCCCCATGTTAGCACTGACAATCCCTTATCCCAGAAACCCCTCAAGTCCTTTTTCTTGCAAGATATTTATACCCTGTGTTCAGTTTCACAGTTGAGGAATGTAAGTGCAATTTCCTTAATTTCCTGGCCCATCCTATTATTTTTCTCTTTCTTCTTTGTGACTACCAGCACATGTTTATAAGGGACTCTGAATGAAAGGCTGTGTTCTGTATTCAAGCAACAGAGAAAGTGAGGTCGTCAGACCACATGGGAATCAAAACCTTGCTGTTAGCATCACTAACAACTATTTTAAAGTTTATCTGAAAATGGGGGTTGGGAATGATGATTTCTGCATAGTCGTACTATTTATTTCTGGGAAAAAAGAAACTTTAAAGAATTAATTTTTTTCTTTAAGGCCTGAGATTGAGTTGACTGCATTGCTAAAGATAAACTGCTTAGTTCTCATTCACTTTGCATAACTCTGGAATCTATGATCCTTATATATCTTTGAACTGTTTCTTGTTATAATTTCATTTTATGTTTTTTGTATAATCAAGTAGCTCTAAGTGACAAGAGACAATTTTTCTGACATGTAACTGTTTCCTTCCTCCATCTGAACACCTACTTTTAGGATAATGTATCCTTCCATGATACATTTTGTCTACTTACCATTGTCATGTGTACTTTTGATCTATTCTGATGCAGTGTGACTAGACAGATGTATTTCTTCCACCCATTGAAACTAGCCAAACACTGGGATTTTATTCCCTTCAGATCAAACATTCACAGATGGGATAAAAAGTATGATTCAGCTGCTTCTCAGAATCCTTCCCTTATTGGCACAGATATTCAACTGTAGCTGTGACCAGGAAAATTTTAGCAAAAGCCACATGGGACACATGTAAGAAATTTTTAGTACCCAGTATGCAGATGATAGGAATACAAGGTGCAGTCTCAAAAGGAAGATAATCAATGAGCACATTGATAACTTCAATTCTTATTTTACAAGTAAATTTTGGAGCACTGACTTATGGAACTTATGTAAGACACAGGTGATATTTTTGAACATCAGTCAGTAGGAGGGTCAGTAATCTGTCTAAGACAGTGAAGAGATATTGTTACTTTTCCTTGAGTCTTTGTATTCTTTTGTGTTTCCTTTGTGATGGCACAAATATAAACAATGCATTTTTTAAAAAAATCATAGTTAAGTTTCACATCGAGACTAAGTAGATTTAAATTCTTCATGTGGAAAATGACAGGCAAACCGGCAAGTCTCTCTGAATTTGGGCTTCCTCATCTTTAAGCAGGTGAGTGGTAATGACCATTCAGTCTGCCTCACAGGCTCTTTATCAGGATCAAATTCAATGATGCAGGAAAGGGCAATTTAAAAATACAGCAAGCAAATGTTAGTTATAATTCTAGAGCTAGTATCTTCTAGGATTTGAGGGATACTTTCTATGTGTTGATGTGTTTTTCATAAAAACCATGTCAAATAAAAAAAATGCTCAATAGTACATTGCATAATTGGTACATAGTGGATATTCAATAAATTGATTCTTTCTTAATTTATTGGCTCACATCTCTATTTCTTCCCAGGAAGAAAATAATCCAGAATTGTCTCATGTTCTCTCTTATCTGGACTTAAGACTCTGCTGGGGTTTTCAAATGCTCTATCTGTAGATACTCTCCTCCTTTGTACTGAACTATTTTGGGAGAGGAAACAGACCTTTATTCTCAATAATATAAATTTTGCTGCCTAAAATGCATCTGAACTACTCTCTTCACTGTTTTAAACATGTTCCCAAGTAAAAATGTTTCATCCTGGATTAAACTAGAGGTCTAAATAGATTGACCTTTACTCTGAAGTCACTGAAATAACATTTGAATGCCACTTTCAAAATAGAAATTTTGATGTGGTTTTTAGAAAGGTGAAATGAATAAAAATTTGAGGCCAAAAGGAAGACTATGACAATCATTTTACCACCAAAAGCAGATACACACATTCTAATTGTTCTTTTCTAATTTAGATAATACAATGGTTATTGAGAGACAACAATATATTTTTTGTCACATTATGCACAGATGACAATTATCAGATATTTTAGAGTGGCCATGTAAGGGACTTTGGCTATATCTCTTTAAATTTCCTGTATGAGGTGCCATTCTTACTTGCTTTATTTAGGTTTTACTTCATCAGAGGGAAACAAGCCACTTTCTCTTGTGACAAAGAGAATCCAAGAAGGGGCAGTATTTTTCACTCACAGGTGATGGAGTTTGAATAAAGAATGCAGTGGATAATGGCTGGCTTGTCTTCTGAACAGATGGTGATGGTCTTGTTGCTAGGATAAGGCCTCAAGAATTCCGTTTTTAATTCCACATTATTTGCCTCAGTGCCATGAATATCCTTAGGTTTCCTGAGGCCAGAAAAAAAAAAAAAAGCCACAGAGGAAGAGAGACATAGAATGAGAGAGAGAGTGGGAAAGGTGGGGTAACAGCAAAGACTGGATCCAGGTCAATAGAGGCTTTGGGGGTAAAGGGCCTGCTCAGCTGTCCCCAGTCACCTGGGGTTGAAAGGCAGGCAGGAAGGAAGATGGGTTTGGCAGAATTGGGTCTTTGATGTCTTCCATACCACAGAGAAAAATACCCATTTCTTCCATTAGAAGTCTATTGACTTTCCTAATTAAGATAAACATGTTTCTGAAGGAATTAGCTCTTACTCCATGACATTTATAAAAACAGCTATATATACACACACACACGAGAATGTTTGCCAAGAATTTGGGCTGATGGAGGTCTTATGAAGCATTTTACAGAAATATTTTTAAATAGTTGCTGTATCTAAGAGTGAGCGACTTTCATTCCCTCCAGTCAATTAAATATCTAATTTCACCTCTAGGAGATAATAAGTATTTTTTTTATAAATGAGTGAACAGTTACAAAACTGTTTAACACATAGCCCCGATGCATGAAAAATATATTCGTTGAACAGCTTTATTCTTTTATCGTTAATTTACTTCAGAGAATTTCCACTAATGTGATTTTCAATAACATCCTGTTATTTGGAAGTCTCCTTTAACAAATGTAAGAGTGATGTATGTGATCATAGGCCAATAGTCTGAAGGACCTGGGAAGCCGAACATGGGTTGTGAGTGAGGGTATGGCTATGTGCTGGAACAGGATGGCCTGCCAGGGCTGTCAGACCATTTGCCTGAATTAGTCACTTCAATCAAATCATTCATTATGTTGCATGTCGTCCTCCCACAACACACACGATAACTGGCATTAATTGCCTGTCTCAGAACTATCTGGATGCAACTTTAATAACTCAACAATCAAACACATGATTTTTATGAGTAACGTGATGGATGGCATTGCATGGAAGTCTTCAACTTAACTTGTGTCTCACTGTAAAATGTTAACATGAATGTTAACATGTGTTTGCTAGTCCCCACACTGGTTCAGACTAAAATCAGGCACCTGCCAGTGCTGGGAAATCTATACCTCACTCAAAATTGTTATTAGGAACACAGCTTTGAGAGCTGTCACTGATGCCTGTGCTATTTGGACTGAGAATATAAATCACATACTAAGGCTACATTTCAAACGCTGTCAGTCATACTCAGGTTTCACATTAGTTGGTTTGGAGGGAAATGATGCCATAGGTTTTCTCCCTTCCACAAATCCTTTAACCTTTGCATTTATGACCCTCTGAAGTTCTGGTTCCCTGACAAACCACCCAGTGGTGTAGGGCCTCTTCCTGTAAATTGGCTGAACATTTGTGTTTTTTAAATCCCTATCCTCATCAAGATTACCTGTTTGATATTATATACTCCCTCAGGACCTTTAAGTAAACTATCTATATGGCTTCATTGACTTAACCCAAGGTAAGGTGTTAATGATTTATCAATGGCTTCTTAGATAATATCCTTACTTTCTGGTAAAGATTTTTAATAATGCACAGAAATAATGACTAGTGGTTAGAATGCTAAATGCTACAGGAGAGATGGTGATAAGAATATAGGGAACAGAATGGATTTTTGCCAGAGATGCTCTTCAGTAATCCTCAGCTCACATCATGGAGACAGCTGCCTTCTCTACTAAACATCTGACCATCCCTACTTTAGAGAGTCTTGGCCATATTCATTGTGTGTTTGTCTGGAGATGTGATAGACGCCATAATCTGGCTCTTTATTTCTATTGGCTAAGACACATTATAAAATGTGTCCTCCAAAAAGCAGACTTCATTTAAATAACCAATTTTTTGGAAATGCCCAATTACTAGACTATTCACTTGGCCAAATTTACTTGAAAACACTACTTCCAAACTTACCGGCATGGAGATGCAGGCATATTTTATCTCAGATTAATTTATCTCCAGCTTTGTATTACAAACATTCGATCTTCACAGGACACATGTCCATATACATTTTGTATTCATCAAAGAAACAAATGAATGAGTTTCACCTGATTGGGCAAGTCACAAGTGAATTTGATATATCTCTTTGCTTTTCATTATTGTTTCTGATTTTATTAAGTAGAAAAGCAAAGACATTGATACCTAATATACAGCACATTTTAAGATAAAATCCTATATCTAAGTTGTCCTTTAAATTCAAATGCTTTTTATTTTAGGATATTTGAAAATATTTCACTTTATGTTGGTTATTTCCAGCATTTCATGGCTATACATTTATATGTGTGTATGCTTTATATTCGGACAGCCAGATTTTTTTTAAAAGACCATCATATTTCAGAGTTACCAAGATTACCAGAAGGCTGACTTTAACAACTGTGAAGTCCTCTTGAGTGTGGCCTTAAATCTCCCCCTTCCCTTTTAAATATAGAAAGTTCATGCTGGCAGTAGACTTTAAAATGCTGATTTATGACTAATCCCACTTAACACTTTCATGATTTGAACCCACTAAGGCAGTGCTGGAATTCAAAAGAAAAAGCGAATGGTCATGGCTATTGCTACAGAAATCATGTTGAGTTTTGTGGGACCAGTTGCTTCTGATTGAGCCATTTTGATTGGCCAAGCTTACCAATGGGCATCAACTGAAGAATTTGTAAAGAGATCTGTGGGGAAGAGGAAAAAATTTAGGCTAGAGGAAATAATAATGTCCTTTCTCCTTTTTTAAAAACCTTGTTTTCTCTGCAGGAACCCCTTTTATTTCTTGATTTTAATGAATTGTATATATTTTCCAACATCTGCAAAAACTATGTGATACATTATTAGATGATTTCCTATCAAAGTGCATCAGGAGGTCTGGGCATTTACAATAAGATTCAGTAATTATACTATCTTGCTTGGTTAGTAAAGTCATACAGAAGGGAACAAACTGTGAAAATTGTTTCTGCTATTTTTTGGTGAGCATGTTATCAATCTGTTTAAGTAAACTTAGGTATTACCCAGAAGATTGTTCTCTGCTTATTATATTGCTAACACTGTGTTCAAAGTATGTGAATGTTCTGTCGAAAATGAATTCCACTGCATGTAGATTTTGTAGGGATCTCTAAACAGAGGGTGGTTTCATTATTTACCACAGTTCTGGATATGTTATATACAGCCAAATGAGTTAAAGATGAAATTTGTTTTAGCATTATTTGCTCATTCATAGACTACTACAGTTTAATAAAAGGTATATAAATATATGTACAAATGTGAAAACTATAGAGAAAAATTGAGGATATTACTTGGTATTGTATAGTTTTTATATCTAAGTGTAACAGTCACCCCGGTGCTTTATTTCCTGGCAGTCCCTGAAGAGCTTAGCATTGTACCTTGCGTAAAATAAAATAAATAACTGATCTATATGATGGATAATAATGGATTAAATATAATTACAGCCCCACTCTGTTTCAAGTATAAAAACAAAGGAAGCAGATTTAGGAAGATGCTTGGGGTAAATTTGGGACTAGAATAAAAGCAGGAAGTCCATTGAGAAAGTTAGCATTTATCCAAAATAAAAATTCTTCTGAGATTATGACTAAGTAAAGTAGATTCCCTGAGTATTTGAAGTTTCTTCATTATGTTGTGAAGGAAGGAATAGTTCTTCCTAGAGTGCTGGGCCAAACTGTCAATTGCCTGGGTATGTGGAGAATCTGGTTTAATACAAAGATAACACATCACATTGATACATTATCTGAACTGTATGTTCCCTCACTGTTTTTAGTACCATTTTGAAGGTTATAGAGATTGATTCACCTTTATCTTGTATTGCTTTTATCTTTTCCTGGAGAATGAGGAGATAATCATATATTACTGAGTATATATATAATTATATGTATATATTGGTATGTTCTATATATAAAAATATTAGATCATTCCTAATGTTTAAGAGGATGGGTTATTTTTGTTTCAATGCCTGCAGATTATTCTTTGTGACATCCTCTTTCTATTCAATTTGAAGAAATGATTTTGCCCTTTGCTCTCAGTTCAATACTATAGAGATTAAAGATGAGAGAGCTGCCAAAACACAGAAGGTATAATACACATACACATACCTTCTAGAAGAATACACATAAGTTGATAAAAATTTTATTCATGGGGATGCAAGAGCTGGTTTACTCAAAAAAGATCCAATCTCTTTCACTCATCTTTCTCTAAGCCTTAGATTTTGGCTATGAAAATTATGGTCTGTGGTAACTCATTTGAACAATACCCAAAGGGACTCTTTAAACTTGTTTTTTTTTGCAGAGAGTAAAAGTGGAGAGAAGTGAGGAAGAAATAACATTCAACACATAGTTATTTGCCAGGCACTATGATAAGTACTTTTAAATGCCTTTTTTTAACCCATTTACTCTTTACAAGAACTGTCCAGACTAGCTGTTATGACTCTGGTTTATCATATAAGAACATAGTTTCAAACAGATTAAATAACTTTCCTAAGTTTAGAAATGGAAGGGACCACATCTGTTTATTTGCTTATTAGTTGGTTCGTCTCACTACTCTTTCCTCAGTACCTAGCAGGACCTATACATGTATGTTTCATTTGACACTGAATCTGGTACTAAAACCTGTGCTTCCCTCATTATTATTATATCATCCATGCTCTGAAATAAACTACATGTAATTATTTGTATTTTATTAGCCTTGAGTGTACATTATTTGGAGTTTGCTTTTTGTATTTGTATACTTCCATTAACCAGTATGGTTTTGGTGATAGCTGTAAGCCATTCATTAGAAAACTGGGGAAATCCTTAGCCAGTAATTGTCTCTGTGGCTCATATCCAAGCCCTGTTCCATCTGTTCAAAATAAATTACCATCTAAGGGTAGACTGCCCCTTAACACTGTAGGATCAAAAGAATCTGGTCAGCAGATCAGAAAATTATTTTGGTTGGCTGTTTTGACCCACAGTCTCCATTTTCCCTCAGCTCCCGCCATTGAGTGTCAGATCCCCCTATTTACCAAGGAAGAATCTAGGCAACCCAGCTTTTCTCCATATTCTAAGGTCTCTTGTGTATACAAAGTTTCTTCCATTATTTTCCTCTCCATTTCTTGCAGGCAGGGACCATATCTAAATTTCTTTTTACTACTGAATTAGCATCATCTAACAGTGTACCTAGTCTGTAGTACTTACTTAATAGCTATCTTCTAGATAAATGAATAAGTGTCTTGCTCATTTGCTACTGTTTACTGTTGGAAAGTCCCAAGCATGCCCTGTTATTTCCAAACCTACCAATTATATGTTATTCCTCTTACCATGTATATTATTTTGCTAGGGCTGCCATTATAAAATACCACACACTGGGTGGCTTAAACAACAGAAATTTAGTTTTTTCACAGTTTCAGAGGATAGAAATCTGAGATCAAGAAGTTGGCAGGGTTGGTTTCTCTTGAGGTCTCTCTCCTCAGCTTGGAGATGATTATCTTCCGACTGTGTCCTTATATGGTTGCCCCTTGGTCTTCATGTGGTCTGTATCCTAATCTCATTTGATAAGAAAACCAGTCTTATTGGATGAGTCTCCTACCTGCATGTCACCTTATTTTGCCTAATCAACTCTTAAAAGGCCCTATCTCCAAATATACTCACATTCTGAGGTACTGGGGGATTTCAACGTATGAATGGTGGTAGGGAGTGGCAACTCAGCCCTTCAGACCATGGGATAGAATGGGTAGCAGAGAAAAGCTTAAAATCCTCTCTCCCCTATTAATTTTCCCTTCTAGGAAGTGAAGTTTGAAAATACGGGAATTGGGGAACCAACATTTCTCTCCCCAAATCTTTTCTCCCACAAATGTGTGAAATGGAAGGACTTCAGGAAATGAAACTCTCTTTTATTGTGAGCATGCTCCGTAAGTGCTCTTCTCAACGTGCTTGCAAGCAACCTAATAATGCTTTGTGCATGTAAATGCCCACAAAATCTCTAAGTCTGTGATGAACAGGATTTATAGAGTTTTCTACTTTTAAGACAAAAATATATTTTAAGTTATATGTTGCCTGAAAGATATCCTGCATATCATTTGTAAAGTAGTTTCTCTATTTTTTATTTCTATATTAGTTTGAGTAAGGGTATTGTCCTATTGATCTGATCACTAGCCTAGGGCCATTATATGAGCAAGAATTAAATTTCAATTGGATTTATTTATTTTAATGATTTTCCTTACCTAATTAAAACAGAAATTAGTATCTTTTATTTTTACTTTGGTATCATTAATATACAATTACATGAGCAACATTATGGTTACTAGACTCCCCCCATTATCAAGTCCCCACCACATACCCCATTACAGTCACTGCCCATCAGCATAATAAGATGCTATAAAATCACTACTTGTCTTCTCTGTGTTATACTGCCTTCCCTGTGGCCCCACCCCCACTACATTATGTGAGCTAATCACAAACCCCCTTTTTCCCCTTATTCCTCCCTTAGTATCTTTAAGTATATTGCTGTTATATCAAAACTTAAAATATGGGGCATTGACTTACAGTTGTTGGGCAACAGAGAGCAAAGAAATATTGGGGAATAGAAAGATGCTGAAGATCTATGTTATACAATAGCTAAATATTTGTTAAAACTATTGCCTACAACAACCTAGAAGGCAGAGGTTCTGAGCCTTCTAGTCTAAGTTGTTAGAAAGAGCTAGAAAATCTGTGTGGTGTTTTTTGCTGTACTTAGCACTGGATTAAAAGGATGAGATGAGGTCAAAAAAGATTAGTCTGAATTGTAAGTATAAATGACTTCCTAGGAATGTAAAGTCTTCTTCTGTACTCCAAATAGTAGGCATTAAGGCTGAAAAAGACTTTGCATCTCAAAATTCAAATAATGCTTCTCATTTTAAAATAGTAACTCACCATTATAACAAAGATAAATGTGAGGGGATTGGGAATTCTACTTCTGGCATGACAGTTTGAGGAACTTGTCAGATAATTCTTCCTAGTAAAACTGAAGAAAATTTAAGAAAAAATTAGTCTCTGTAAATGACCCTATGGACATACATCAAGCAAAGAAGTATTTATTCAAGAAACTCTATTAAAATCAGTAAGAACTATAAGAATATGTGGTATTTGAACTGAGACCCACAGCCTCCCTTTTTCTTTTAGCTTAGGGAGACAGAAACTCCACCCAAGACCCTGCATCCAAGAATACAAAGCCCTCTTTTCTTCCCAGATCCCAGTTGAAAGACTATCTTTTTGGGAGGCACAGGCCATCAGCATTTCACTTACCTGTTGTTAAGGTTAATGTCTTGCCAATGGGTTTCAGCCCTGGTCAAATTCGCTATGGATTCAATTTGACCAAAGAAAATTGACAGCAGAATGCTCTTTGGGGTGCAAGCATTATATCCAACTTTATTTCCAGGTGGCAGGTCAGTCACTAGAATCCCATTCACTCAGAGTGAGTCTGTATGCAGCAAGCCAGTCTCTGCCTCTGGGCCCCTGTGTCTGCACAGCTGTCCTCTGGGCTTCTCTGCACAGTCGTCCCACACAGCCATCCTCTGGGCCTCTGTACTCGGCGCTGCTGTCAGTCCAGCCTCTGCTCTGCTCACCTGCAGCCTTGCAGCCCTGCCACTATGTTGCATACAGAGCACTGGGCGGAGCTCTTTATATAGAGTCAACAGCCATGTATTGCCCACAGGTGTGCTGTGAGCTAGTCAACCACAGCCACAGCCAGGTGAGAGTCCTGGCCACAGGAACTCTCATTTTATCCACAGCTAACTTCTGGGCAAGCATGGAAATATGAGTCCCTTTCTCCTACCTAGTCCCCAATCATGGATGGAGGCTTTATCTTAGGTATCGCACCACAAGAACACCCCAGTATTCTCTGATCACCTTGCCCTGTATCATAAGATGGAGTTTCCACAATGAAAGAGTCATGCTCAGAAAACTGCTGCCCTCTACCTCTTCTACTGAATGCTAAGTCCCTAAAGTGGAGGTGCTGTTCAGAGAGAAGCATGTCATTGTCCTCTCTATCCCAGGCATGACTCAGAGATTTTTCTGGTGATAGTGGTGGTGGGAAGAAGCACGCTATGGGATAGTTATCTACAACTTTTCCCTGAGAGTAATTAAGTTTATTTGCAGCAGAGTGTGGAGAGGTTCAAGTCTAAGGGCATTCTCAAAAAGAGTAGAAGCTGTGGTGAAAGGAGATTGATAGATTCATTAGAGAGGTAGGCTAAATTAAGGCTAGCTAGTTTGATGGAGAGGAACAGGGTGAGAGACAGGTGAGAAGAGTCCTCTTGGTATTAGAGCAAATCTCAAACATTGACCCAGAAACTATTCCTTCAAAGGAGTCTGAACTTGGTTGGCTTAGTTTGTTAAACAATCCTCAGAGCATTGTTGAAAACAGTAGAGCAACCAGCCAGCAATTAGCAGAGCTTAACAGTGTGATCAGGGAAAACATAGTAAAATAAAGCTCTGACAAAGTCACTACAAGACATCCCAAGGGCATATCCAGGGTTGCACCCCATGAGGAGCATCAACAGAGGCTTCACACTATGGAGTGAATAAATTTCACTAAAATAATCCAGGCAGTCACTGAACAAGTAAGCAATTAAACAACAACTACAAGATCTGAATTAGGAGGATCAAATACTTAGATTTGTTATAGTATATCCATAAGTGTCAAGTTTCCAACTGAAAATAAAAGTGAAACATTCAAATAATCATGAAATTCTGACCCCTATGCCAGAAAAAAAGCAGTTAATAGAAGCTTTCTATGAGAACAACCAATGCTGGATTTAACAGAATAACATTTCAAAATAGCCATTATGAATATGTTGAAAGAAACTATGATTAAAAATTAAAATATTTTTATGATGACAATAATGTATCAAATGCAGAATATCAATAAATAGATAGAATTTATTAAAAAAACACAACCAAATAGACATTCTGGAGTCAAAACATATAATAACAAATTAAAATCAAAAAAACTTACTGGAATTGCTCAGTAGTAGATTTGAACTGGAGAAAGAATCTGTGAACTTGTAGAATGATAGAGATTGTGCAGCCCAAAGAACAGAAAGAAAAAGGATGAAGAGAAATAAACAGTGCCTCAAGAAATGTGGGACACTACTAGCACACTAATAGTATACCTAGTAGGAAGAACAGAAGAAGAAATAGGGAGTAGAAGAAAAATATTTAAAGAAATAATGGCTAAAAACTTCCAAAATTTATTGGCAAAAATTAACCTGGTCAATGAACTCCAACAACTAAGATAACTGCAAAGATATCCACAAATAGATACATCATAGTAAAAATGCTGAAAGACAAACACAAGGAGAACATCTTAAGAACTTCAAGAGAGAAATGACTAATTACTTACAAGGAAACACAAGTCAGGTTTACAGATGACTTCTTATGAGAAACAATGGAGGCCACAGAGCAATGGGATAACATATTTAAATGCTCAAAGAAAAAAATGATCAACCCAGAATGCTGTATCCAGCAAATCTGTACTTCAAAAATAAAGGCAAAATAAATGGATTCCCAGATAAACAAAAACTGAGAGTAATTGTTGCTAGCAGACCTGACTTAAGTATTGAAGGGATTTCTACAGGCTCAAAGCAAGTGACTACAGATAATGATTTTAATCCAAATAAAATAAAGCAAAACATAGCACTGGTAAAGACAATTATGTAATTTTAATAGTATTAAATGCACATTTATTAGCATTTTTTTCTCTTAACTGATTTAACAGACAATTGTAGAAAGCTTTATGTATATAATATGTTGTTCAGCCTGAAACATAGAAATATAACATATTTGTCAATAATAGCACAAGGAGGTGGATGGGAGCAAAGTTGTATTGGGCTAAGGAAATTACTTGGTAACTTGAATTTTCAGAAACAAGTGAAGACAGCCAGAAATGATGAACAAGAAGATTAATATAATGAAAGCTGTAACTGCTCACTGGATTTCTTTTCTCCATTTAGTTCCATTAAAGTACATAAAGTTATATAAAATATAATGTATTGTTGGGTTTATAACATCTAGAATCTTAATATGTATAATAGTAATACCTCCCAAATGAAGAAAAGTGAATAGAACCATCTAGGAATAATATTTTTATATCTCATTGGTATTATGTTAGTGTAAATCTGAAGCTGTTTCTGCTAACACTAATAGTATACCTAGTAGGAAGAACAGAAGAAGAAATAGGGAGTAGAAGAAAAATATTTAAAGAAATAATGGCTAAAAACTTCCAAAATTTATTGGCAAAAATTAACCTGGTCAATGAACTCCAACAACTAAGATAACTGCAAAGATATCCACAAATAGAGCTCTAGAGTAACCACTAAGGAAGTAACTAAAAAAGTTTTTTAAAAAATCATTAAAACTATTAAAATGCTAAATTAGGAAATGTTCACTTAGTGTAAAATAAAGCAATAAAAGAGAAGTAGAGAAACAAAAAAGACATGAGACATGTAGATAAGAAAGTAAAAGGGCAGATGTAAATTCAACTCTGTCATAATACAGTAAATGTGAAGGGATTAAACATTACAAACAAAAGCTAGAGAGACTGTCAGAGTAGATTAAAAAAAAGACCAACTATTTTCTATTTATAGGAAACACAACTTTATGTTCAAAGATACACAGAGATTGAAAGTACAAGGGTGGAAAATGTGAATCATACGAACAGTATTATCCTAATACCAAAACAAGACAAATGCATCACAAGGAAAGAAAATAATTTCTCTTATGATTATGGTTTAAATATCATCAACAAAATACCAGTAAATCAAATCCAGTCATATATAAAAGAGTTATACAATGATCAAGTAGGACTTATTCAAGCAACACAGTTAATTTAACATCTGAAAATCAATTAATGTCATTCATTGTATTAATAGAATAAAAAAGGAAAGCTCTACACGATCTTCTCAATAGATTCAGAAAAAGCATTTGACAAAATTCAACACTCTTTCATGATAAAAACACTAAAAAAACTAGGAATAGAAGAGAATGAGAACTTCATTAACTTGATAAAAGGTGTCTATGAAAAACTCAATAGCTAACATCATACTTAATGGTGAAAGACTAGATACTTTCCCTTTAAGATCAGGGAAAGGTCAAGGATGCCCATACTTGCCACTTTATTTGACATTGTTCTAGAGATTCTAGCCAGGACAATTAGGCAAGAATAATAATGAAAAAAAGAGATCCGTATTAGAAAGGATAAGTAAAACTGTATCTATTCACAAATGACATAATCTTGTATACAGAAAATCTTAATGAATCTACTAAAAACATTTAAAACTAAGAAATGTATTCAACAAGAATGGAGAATACAAGGTTAATATGCTAAGACAAAATATATTTCTATACATTTATGAAAAACAGTGGAAAATAAAGTATTTAGAAGTAAGCTTAACAAAGGAGTCTAAAATTTATGCATTTAAAACTATGTAACATTATTTAAAGAAATAAAAAAAATCTAAATAAATGCAAGAATGTCATAAAACTCTAGAATAAAACAGGTAAATTATCATTATTTCAGATTTGGCTGTAGATTTTTAGATATGACACCCAAAGCATGAATAACAACAAAAATAACAGATAAATGGGACTTCATCAAAATTAACTTTCAGGAAAATTAAAGACAAACCACAAAATAGGAAAAATATTTGTAAATCATGTATGTGATAAGTAACTTGTATTTAGAATATATAAAGGACTCTTACAACTCAATAATAAAAAGACCAGCAAAAGGTTAAAGGAGCTGAATAGCCAGTTTTTCTCTAACATAGCATGCAAATGGCTAGTAAACAATTGAAAATGCTTGTTAGTCATCAGGGAAATGCAAATCAAAACCGCAATGAGATGCTACTTCACACCCACTAGGATGGTTATGATAAAAACTCAGATAATAACAGTTGTCAGTGAAGATATGCAGATATTGGAATCCTTAACACTGCTTGTGAAATGTAATTTGGTACAGACACTTAGGAGATAGGTATAGAAGTTCCTGAAATGGTTAAACATAGAGTTACCATATTACTCAATAATTGCTCTTCAAGAGAGATTTAAACATATGTCCACAGATAAAGTTACACATAAAGGTCTGTAGTGGCATTATTTATAAAAACTAAAGGTAGAAACAGCTCAAATTTTCAATAAATGATGAATGGATAAACAAAATGTGATATATCCATGTAACAGAATTTTATTTAGCCATAAAAAGAAATGAATGAAGAACTTGATACATCCTTCAACATAGATGCACCTTGAAAATATTAGGGTAAATGAATGACAGTCACAAAACAGCACATTTTATATGATATTATTTTTATGAAATATCCAGAATAAGCAAATCTATAAAAACAGAAAGTAGTAAGTAGTTTTCTTAGAGCTGATGGGGTGGTTATAGACGAGGTATCAGGTAGCTGAAGGAAATGAAGTTTCTATGTGAGGTGACAAAAATGTTCTAAAATTGTGAGGTTGCACATTTTTGGTAAAAATACCAAAAACCATTGAATTTTACACCCTAAATGGGTAAATAATGTGTATGTGAATTATATCTCAAAATAATTAAGTGGGCTACTTTCCCATCAAAACCTGTTGGCTTTATATTTTTTATATATGACCCAAGATAGCTGTCATTAAGTTGAAAGAAAAGCATGAGAGCTACAAAACAAGTTACTAAACACAATATAAAATAAGTAAAAGAGGCCCAAGTCTTAAATCTGAAAAATAATTTAGTTAATTATTATTGACTCATAGAACTGACTGGAAACAAATAAAAAACAAGCCAACTGGGAATTTGAGGCAACTGTGTTGCCAATAAAAGAAAATTTCCAGCCTTATAAAACTCTGATTATAAAACAACCCTCAGTTCCCCAAACTTATATTATCAGGAAATAGTGATGATTTTGATCTCTAAAAGGGAGTACATTTCTTGGTGCTCACTTCAGATATGGCCATGTAGCATGATGGACAAGGAAAAATATTCCAGACAGTCTAGCCAGGATCGTGGAGAGCAATGGATACATAGCTTCTCCTAGAGAGTTGAATCAGGGTCTCGGGACTTGCTCAACTCTCATGAATTGTGGCTTCACTATACCTGTGCAGCAGGGATCCCTCATTACTATGGATCTGTAATTACTGAATGTCTACTATTTTCCTCTTTTCACACTTGGAATCTGTATTGGGGTTATTCTATTTCTGATCTACTATTGATACAGAGATACATGTGATGGAGAGGAAGAACTCGCCTTCTTAGCTCATAGCTTACAGGACCACCTTAAGTTTGAGTGGAATACAGTCATTCAGTGCCCCGTGGACTTTTAACTGGATGCAGTAAGTGGACTGTCTCTTCTCAAGGTATTATTGTGTTCTATGTGTGAGAAGGGTGAACATGACTGTAGTAACCAGAAGGGCAGACAGTGGCAAAAATCAAAATCACTAGCTGTTCAAAAAAAAAAAACAAAAACAAAAAACTTCTCTCATTTATGCCGCACAGTTACTTTCACACTATGTTTAATTGTGATCCTGGAGCAAGGTCTAAACAGTAGAATGTAATTAGAAGAGATGTGCATTCCATCCAGACCTGGCCTATTAAAAATCAAAAATCACTACAAGCACCTTTCCATTCTTTTCTCTTTAGGTTGCTGGCTGGCTGGGAGACAGTCTCCATGGTGACCTGAGAAGCCATGTGTTGCATATGGTAGAGCCTGCATTAGCCTAGGTTCTTGGGTGACTACAGGGAGGAGGGATCCATCAATATTTTCCTACTCAGTATCATTATTTAAATAACAAAAAATTTTTTTGTCATTACAAAGTTTCAGTCTTTTTTTTTAAAGCTATTAGCCTCCCCTGACTAATACAACTCTCATCATCGAATGCCTTCTCTATGCCCACTGGGTATAATAAATTATGCTTGCTGGGTATTTATTTATTTTTTCCCCACTGATTCATGCACACATTATGTGATGGTTTCAATGACTACTCAGACTACTTACATTCTATTCAAGTTTTTTTCCCAATTGAGTTTTACGTCTTTCTCTTTGTATTTGATCTGATTGGTGTTTCATCCCCATAATTTTTAGCTGTACGTATGATAAGTCTGAAATATGGTTTTAAATAAAATTGGAAATATGAGGAATTTGCTTTCTAAGAAGTTAAATCAGAGGGAGTACAGACTGGATAAACATATATTATGGTTATTACACTCATCTTTATTACTCCATAAGTTTGAAAGTTAATATTGTTTAAAAGATAAATCTACAAAAGGGGGTACATTCATTTTGTGTGTGAAAGGCATAATATGTATTTAGGTCTGTGGGAGTTAACCTAGATTTTTAAACCTTCTTAAAAGCTAGTTTGGATTACCATCCAGGAGATCTGATGGATACCTGGCAGAACCAATTGATAAGAAAATCCAATAATTTGGATCGACCATAAATACATAGTCTATACACAGCTTCAATTTGCTTCCTGTATCTTCTTGGTAGTATACAGTAACTTTTCTTTCATTCTTTTCTTCTTGTATGTTGAGAGAAAATCTAGAAAATAGCATATTAAAAAAACCAGAGTGTTGCACATTTAAATAATTTGTTTCTCAATCAGGAACATCATTTGATGATCATACACTGTATTCATTTTCTGCTTTTAAGAAACCTGGAACAAACAGACTTGCATGGTGTATATATAATTCATTTAGGTGTTGAAGTCTGAACCTACATTTTTAAGAGAGAATTTCAAATGGGCCATAATTAATATATCCCTTTAGGATGAGCAGTGGGATGAAGGAGTTGAAAGAAATGGATCCACCTGATGTTCTTGCCCTGTATGTGTGGAAAGGAGAAATTAAAGTTAATGCACAAAGAAAGGACCAGCTTTGCAAGCTTATTTCTTTGAGTTTATGCCAAAGTAAATAGGTGTATCTGTGGATATCTCTTTCTGGAGGTGTGGAAAGTGTAGGTTAAGTGTGATGGACTGCAGCACATTCCATGAGAGGAAGTTTGAAGCGTACATTAATCTGGAAGGCCAATCTTGTTTTTCTCAGCTCCGCGGCCATTTACGGGATGAAATGTAAAAAAGTGATTTAGCATTTCCAACTCTCGATTTCTCTCTTGAATGAAGAGAACCAACAGCTGTCCCTTTTCTACCTTGTCTATTAATGTGACGTGATGTATTGAAGGCAGACATACTATACAAACATCCATTACGTTATGTGCTTATGTCTGTGTTACATGAGGTTCTGACTCTATCATCACTCTCATAGGAATGTAGTATTTCAATATGAGCATAAAGGCTACCTAGAGGTCCTTTCAGACCTGTTTTCAAGAATTTCCAATGAAATTTTGTGAATTCATTTGTTTTCCACATACATAGGATGAGGAAGGGCTTTCATTCTATCACTTTGAGAAAGCTTGTTTGGGTGACTTGCAACACAAAGCACCACTTTTTTTACTTCTGGTTGATCTCAGGACCATCATCAATGATTGTGGGTCCTATGATTCTGTAAAGGGACAGGTCTTCTTTCCTAGGCTTGGCTCTGCAGGATTGTCCCATAGCTTTCTTTTCCATCCAAAGTTATTCCTGTATCATTGGCCCAGTAAATCATCCAAAAAAGAGTGGGGGTGGGGGGGGATAAAAAGTATGTGTCCTTTCAGGAGTACTATTTCTTAACTGCTTGGCAAATGAAAATTCTTTGAGCCAGTCCCAGAATCTAATTGCCATGGCTTTACACATAATATGAGAGCTTTGAGGTAAGAGAGAGTGTAGCTAATATGGAAGGCTTAGTGTTCTTGGTGCTAAATCTTTACGGAGGTTGTGTCCAGTTGAGGTACCATTTTCAAAGGAGGACTTGGGAGAACTGGGGGCCTATGGGCAGGAGAACATGACAACATATCCTTTCAGGAACTGCTATTGCAAATGAGGTTGTTTCTTTTGGAAATGAGATGCTCTATGGGAGCCATTGTAGTGCAATGATAGTGTAAGTCCCAGAGAAGAAGCAACAACAGAAACCAAAAGGTGAAGAAAAACGACAAAGAACTCGAAGACATACATTATAGAAGTAGGACTTGGTTAAACAAAAAGGAAGTAAACTTTCTAATATCTTGTGTTGCTCAATTATAGTTGTGAGCCCATATCACTGAATTTATTTTAAGTGATATTAGTAACTGATTTTTTAAATATGGTTGAAAATATTGGGAAGGAAGTTTAATTGCTTGTGTTTCAAGGAATAGAATAAAATGAATGGTCCAGGCTAGGGAATCAGAGGGACTGGAATTCCATTCTGGGCTCTATTGTTTATTAGTAGGATATTTTTGATATTTGATATTTTTAAACTTAATATTTTCATCTGTAAAATGCAAATGATATCAGTATTTACCAGATAAAGCTGCTGTGAGTATTAAATAATATAATGCATTGAAAGCATTTAGTACAGTCCTGGAATACAGGAGGTGATCAATATGTAAACAGTAGTCACTTATTTTCATTATTATTACTGTATGATTTTCAACCTGAAGAAATGCATATGATGATTTTTAAAGATATTGCAACACATTTTACTGTGAAAGAATATCTTAATATGGTCAATGCTTTGATTTTTATCAGTAGCTATGTTGCAAGAAGTGATTATTAATAAATCATTAAATTTTGCATCTTATTTTTAAGAATGTTGTTAATATGCTGCATTTTTTGTTTGTGTAGAAAGTCCATTATCTCTCTTCCTTTAAAAAAAAGATATTCGCAAGGACATTCACAAAGTAAATTCTAGAGATAAGTAAAAAAGAGACTATTTGTGGGAAAATCAAATCACTTTTCTTCCTTTTTGTAATGTGTCAGGGAATTGTGTATCAATTAAGACTTCTTTTACCCTACACTCCAAGGTGTTCTCTGTAGCAAAGTCTAATTTATGACAGTGGATTGTTAGGACTTAATTGTATTGTCATTTACTTGCTCAACATTAACAAGTCACTGAGAGTTTGCAGAAGAAATTGAATGAACACTGATTTGTGCTGTCATTGGTGCTGTAAAGGTTTAAAATTCCACCTTGCCAAAATTATAACAAGTAGCTGGAGAGTTTAGGCAAAACAAAATTATTCAGGGGAAATTCACAATTATAGCCTTAAGTGTCTAATGAATTTAATGCCATTTAGTTTGCATTCATGTAAACATATTTGATTTTATAGGACTTTGAAATTTTTGATATAGGAGTTGCAATTTCTGTGAGCAACTTAAAAACCCTTTCTATGTTATGCTCTGTTCTCATATTTCATTCATTTTGGTGTTACAAAACTTGTTAGTCATAAAAAGGCATTTCTAATTCAATGTAATTTTATTTCTTTTTCTTTTATTTTCTTTAAAAATGCAGTTTTAAAAGTAATAAGACCTTCCTTCTGTAAATCTTCAATCTTTTTCCTAAGGGAAGATTAATTTGTAAATATGCTAATGTACTTGTATAATATAAAGCTTTCCCAAGAAAAATTGCATTACTTCATATGAATGAACACATCTATCTTATTCAACTTATAAATTAATTGCTGAAAACCCCAAAACTGTTTCCTACTATGTGTCTTATATCTAAAATGACTGCAGGCACAGCCACAAACCTGGCATTTCACAGCAAAATTTATTGACTGAAAAATATTTTCAGTCCCTTTATTGAGGTTCTCTCATTTAGTTGTATTTGAATTCTAACTAATAAAATGCAATTCCTCTTACAAAAAGGTGAAAAAGTAAACATACTGCTCAAAATAGAAGTGATTTCTAAACAGGAAGTAGACTAAAAAGAACTAATGTTTAGTTTAAAAGTGCTATGGGTAGTAGGGACGCTGTGATGGAGATATTCCCACAGCTAACTTTCATTGAAACAGCAGGATGCCTTCGTAGGTTAGGCAGTGAGCTAAGGCTTGGTGGTTTAGTCATGCAGTTATTAGGATTTGCACTGACATTATGTGTTAAAAATTTAACCCCTCTTCATTTTGGTTATTTCTTTATTACTTATTTTCACCAGCTAGATAATCGTATTGCATAAATGACTTTCTGGAGTCAGGTAAAATACCTCAGCGCCCTGGTTGTATCCTGGGATGACTTACAAGTGCTCACCGGCTGTTGTCCCCAGGCAGAACCCTAAATTCTGAGCTGAAATTTGTATTGCTTGGCAAGTTGCCTCTGAGGAGACCTCCCTCAGTGAGAGCTGGAGGGGCTCATCAGGGAAATAAGCAGGAAGAGAAGGGTCTCTAAGTGAGAATTAACACTAATTGTCCCATAAAGAGACCTAAAAGTGAACTTCTTGGAATTCTGATAATTCTTCCCAATAATTGGATATTCTGTTTTTATAAAGGTTCTCTACTAGCAATTTGAACAGATCCTAATTCAAGGGTAGAGTACAGTGAAGGGCAATTATGTCACTCATCTTATTTCCTAGTATTTCCCAGAAGGGTATACTGAAGAGGGTCTTGGGCAAGCCTCATAGTTCCCCCAAAGATAAAAAATAGCTATAGAAAGTAGTTTATATAGCAGTAGACTCATAAACACTGAGAAGTGACTGGTGGTTACTATGGGGGAGAAGTGGGGGTGAGTGGGTCAAATAGGTAAAGGGGATAAAGAGGTACAAAATCTTAATTATAATATAAATTTGTCATGGGGATGAAAGTACAGCATAGAGGATATATCAGTAATTGTGTAACATCTTTCTATGTTGACAGATAGTTACTGCACTAGTTGGGGTGAGGATTTAATAATGTATATAACTGTTGAATCCCTATGTTGTATATTTGAAAGCAATATATCATGAATACTCTATTAACTATACTTCAATAAAAAATAAAGTAGTTTATAATAATGTGATGCTTCAACTTTGTTGTTAAAAGTGGGGCCTTTACTTTCTGTATTTTTGTTGACCTTCATTTAGAGATTTAGGAAAATTATTTCAATTGTTTTTGCATGTATTTTGTTAAATGGGACCAAGTGACTGCCTCAGAGGATGCCAGTGAAGTGGATGGGAGTTTGCCAGGTTCTTATTGCTTGGGATAGAAATGCAGTTTAAACTGGGTTAAGCTGGGTGGTAGTGGGAAGGAAGACTCTGTTGGTTTGGAAAACTGCAAAGTCTAGGAGTACACGTAGAATCATACATTTGCTGTATCCTGTGCTCGTATTATGCCTCTAGGGATTGGTCTGTTTCCATTTCTCAACTTTGCTTTCCTATTTTGGGGCTGGTGCAGTCATACATTGAGTGTCTTTTTCTCCAGTCCTTCACCTGGGATTCTTCACCTGGGATCATGTTCCCACACTAGGAACTGGAGTGTGAATGCAGGTCAGCCCCACTGAGGCTGCAAAGACTGAGCGTGGGATAGTGGTGATTCCTTGGGGGAATGTGGATGGTAGTTCTAGAAGCAAGAGTTACATTTGATGTGCAGGTGGTGGTAGTATGTCACTACCATCATAATGAAATGAAGAGGAATGACACAATAAAGAGCTAGGGAAGTGACCCAAGTGGCAAAACCACAACAGGGGGCCTTTTGCGACCACATAAAGAGGTGCTCTGCATATTCTTTGTTGGAGGCTTGCCGCTCAAAGTGAAACCGTTGATTGCAGTGTTGTCCGTATGAATATAGACGTAGCTGGAAAAACAGTATCGTTGGCTTATGAGATACATAATATTTTGTAATGTTTTCTTTAAGTTTTATTTCTTCCAAGTAGAATGTAATTTCTCCAAGGCAGGCACTATGTTGCAGTCTTTTATTGTACTTCTCTAAAAATATCGCACAGTGCTGGACACAAAGCAAACACTCGGTGTATACTTTTGATAGATTCATTTCAGCTGTTTACAATGCTTATCACACTGAAGGATTTCCCAGTGATTTGTCTCAAAAACCCATTCTCCCTGAGAGCTGCATTTGTTTCCCATCTTCCCATATCACTTGAGTAGTCTGAGTATGTCCTTTTAACATGCCTCAGGTTTCCGTGCTTTCTATCACACCACCAACGCTCTGTCTGGCAGAAGCTGGGACCACGGCTGCTGTCTTCCATGCCAATGGGCTGTGCTGTGCAAAAGTATTGCTTCATGCTGCTTTCCTGATCCACTTTACATAACAGCCTGACAGAAGTACTTTTCTGGATAATCCAAAAGAGGGAAATGTACCGAACATTATTTTGCTTTACCATATTTTCTGAGTTAAATCCATTTAAAATACTGTAACAGTGACATTCTGCACAGAGCAAGCATTTGGTCAACTAGTTTTAGAGCATATTTAATATGTTGTAACTAGAAAACAACCAAATAACTAGAATGGTTTCTTAAAAACATAGGATTTTAACGTTCTGTAAGAGTTCTTGATTCAGTGTGTAGAAGGGGTGTTAGAAATAATATAGTCCAGGGATAGAAAGTAGATTCATATTGTGTGCCAAATTTAATCAGTTGGTGGTGGTTGCCTGGAGTGCTGTGTTAAGAAAGAATTTATGGCTAAGTCCCGGCTCAGTGGGAACATGTGCCAGGATGGGATTCTTTTTTTATGTCTACCATGGTTTAAGAAGGGGATAGTAGCACCATATGTACCGCATATTTGCCGACTGAACTCAGTCTCCCATTTTACTAGAGAAATTAGTGCTGGATCACATTCCTAGTTAGTGAGGGAGCCCAATCTTATAGGCTCAGCCTCTCAATATTTATTCAAAGGGTATTTCCATATGGATTAAATGAGATGTGCCTGCAAAGCAGTCAGAGGAGAGTCTGATATAGCATCTAACCCCAGGAACTATTAACTGAAGGTGACATCATGATTAAATTATGCATTCCTTTATTAACCAAGGAATTAGTAAATATTTATTGACCATGTACTATGTACTGGGTAAACAGGGTACTTGGCACATTTGGGGAGCATGACTTTTTAATTTATTCCTTACAGGTTGATAATTTTTCTGCCAGGAGGAAGGAGTTGGATTCTGTCATGACTCATCTCTGCCATGTTATTTTGCTTTCCTTACCTATTTAGTTTCCTCTTTGAACCTTGAAGGCTACTGCCCATACATAGATGAAGGAGAAGGAAGTGCCCATACTTTCCACTAATGTTCTCTGTATAGTGTCCACTTTTCTAAAGAAGTGCTTCCTTTTGGACTCTATGATAAATCTCATGAAAATGGAATTGCTTTTAAGGGAATCAGTACCACGTTATGGACCTGGTTTTTAATAACAGGTGTCTAACGTGTGCATGCGACATGCAAAATATGCTGATGCAAATGGGTGATTGCATGTGCAAAAATATGCAGATTAATGTACAAACAGATGTTCAAATAATTTCCCATTATTGCATGCCATTACCCCTTTTGAATGCACAACTGCATATTTTGTATACAGATATGTTTGCATTGTTTATATTTCATGTGTGCAATTTATACACATCTTTTCAAGGATTTCTCTCCAATCATGTCCTAACTTGGGAAACCTTAATCTTCCAAAGCATGTTCAGTTCCCTGAGACAGTTCTCTGCCTGCAACACTGTGATTTAACCTTAGAAAGCTCAGTATCACCAGAAGATAAATGCTAATTTTTATCTGTCTCTTTGTTAGAAATGTAGTCCTTTCCTATCAATACAGCTTTTGATGTCAGTGTAATAAAATGTAAAATCTGTGCAGATTCTCAAACTGTCAAAACAACAGTATGCACTTAACAAAACTTATCTAGCTCTTTGTAAGTGTTTAAATCTTTTTTTTTTGTTTTGTTGGTTTTTCTTCCATCTCCATTCCCTCAGTGTTATCAGCAATCATAAAGAAACTCACAAAATATATTCTTGATTTTAAGGTAAGAAAAACCTTGGCTTATGATGAACTCTTTTAGGGATTTTTTTGCTGAACAATTTTAGATATCAGATAGAGAAATAGAAAATAAAATATGGTTAGAAATTCATTTTTATGCCAACAATTTTAGATGCTGTGCTCCAAGTTGTTATGTTTAATTGTTATGTTGGTTTAGTCCATTTCTAACTGCAAGTTCATATATGTCTTTGGAAAACTAAACTAAAATTGAAAGAGCTTAATGTAGTTCTCTAATAATTATTTCTAACATAACATTTTCATGTACTCCAAAATATATATTTTAAAAATATTATTTCAGCATATCACCAATTCCTTAAGCTGAGTTTTGGTATTATTTGGTTAAAAAATCCGCATATATTGCTTTCTTAAAATTACCTTTTATTCTGATACTATTTTCAAATGATCTCCCAAAGAAACATTGAAATGCATACTGAATCCCACAGAATTAAGAGGTGTCTATATATTTAAATAGAATTTAAATACCAAATAGCTGGGAAGAGGCAGAAGAGGACACTGACATGGAATTATTCTTGTGTTTTGTAAGAAAAAATTTATGGTGAATTATCTATTTTTATCCAAGTGGTAACTCTGAAAATAAAAATCTCATGTATTTCTGCAATTAAAGAAACCGGGTGGGACTTTAATGAGGTCTCTGTTGCTCTAAATGTAGAGATTCTATTGGAAAATAATATCTGAGATACAGAATCTCATATGTAATCTCTAAATAAAAAGTTGTAGGTTTCAATGCTGAAACTTGAAGCAGAAGGACAATAAGAGTTAAATGTTTCTTATGCTCCTTTGAGGCCCCTCCCCTCCAATGCTACTTATTATTAGGAGTTGGAAGCATTAAATCTAAAGGTCCATCAGCTCACATCTTGCAGCCCTGCCTGTCTGTGGACAGGACCCTGTCTGTCTGTTTCCTCTATTGCACTATTTTGTTTGTACTACTGTAATCATTTTGCTGGCCCAGATCTGTGTGGGTGTGCTGGCAGCTTTACAACAAAGTTACATGGGAACAGAGTTAAGGTTGCATATTTATTAGAAGAAGCCATCTGGCGTCAGGCTGTCTGTACAGGGGGGCTGGCTTCTTTAGTAGGCTCTCCTCTTTCTCTAGAGCGCTTCCTCCCTTTCTCCCTCTCCCTCTCTCCCCCTGCTCCTCATTTCACAGTTCTGAAAAAGTTGAATGTGCCTCTCTAACCCATTTATTTTGTCCTTTGCATTTATGCTCTTTAAAAATCTCTAGATCACTCTGTTTCTTTTAAAATATTTATTTTCTTGGAGGCAGCTTGTTGCTTGTTTGCACAGTGATAGTACCCACTGAGGGTTGCCAGTAGGAGGCAGCAGGATGGACACAGTGGAACAGCCACTTCCTATATGGGCTTACAAGTTGTCTCAAACATCCGTTTCCTGTTGCTGCCTTTCTTTCATACCTCCGGTGGGCAAACTCATATAAAAGCACTTCTCTTTGGAGCCAGGCTGCTCTCCATGTAAGCAATCAGCGGTATTCTAAGAAAGTATAGTTCCCCCATTCTTCTGCCATCCTTTCCACCTCAGCTGACTACTTACTAAAGCATCTTCGAGGCTTGCTCATTTCTGCGTGTGTCAGTTGTTTCTTTCCTCCTCTGTGAATTCCCTCTCTTCTGTTTTATTGCTGCATACACTCTCTCTGCCTCTCTGTAGCCCCCACCAACACACAGCCTCTGCTGAGTATCCCCCCGTTCGTTTACTTTGTCCTGTAGCTGTAAGTGTGCTGCACAAAATGCTGTTACCAACAGCCTAATCAAACAATGTCCACTTTCAAATACGCCTGGTATGTAACCAGTGAAGCCAATGGCAAGGAGGCTCATGAGCCCACCGTCACCGCTGTACTTGAAAACCCATTCAGACTTTGTGAATGTAAAGTGGGCCTGTCAGTCTTGCTTTGCTTCTTATGGGATGACGGCCAAAGTCTGGGTGAGCCTTAGTGAGGTCCTCACGTTACCACCACCCCACCGCACACACCCCCTGCAGTTGGGGAACCTCCCGGAGAGAGATCCCACAGTGAGAGGATTCTATGGAGGGGAAGCTTTCTGTAAGGTCTGCTAAGCCTGCAGCAATGTGCTCATCCTCGAATTCGAAGGGTGGCGATCTATTTGCTCGGTTCCCTAATTATCCAGAATACAGGAGTTGTCACAGGAATCAGATGGGAGAAATTAAAAGATCAGTGCAACATTTAAAACCTTCAGTGCAGATGGGGTATTAGGAATTGAATCGAGTTCAACGAGCCTGAATCAAAGTCAGCTTAATAACCACTGTCTCTGCTCCATTGTAGGGATGGATTTTTTTTTTTTTTCCTGAGAGTGATTTTTCATCATTTTTCTCAGGTGGAGTGTGAACTGGCCAGTCACTTTAGTAGAGAGCCCTTATGTCAGGCGGCTTCAAATGCCTCATCATTTCTGAATGAGTTTCAGTTCCAGGAGATTTCAGTGCTGGAAGAATTGCAATAAGCTATGAAACTTCATCCCTTCTCAAGACTCCTCCAAGTCACTGGGGAACTCTGGCTTGCGCGGGTAATGGTATTTGCCCTACTCACTCATGGAAGGGAAGGGAAGGTACCACCTCGGGGGTCACATGACAATACCAGAGAGGTTAAACCAACTTCCAGCTGAGGTTTTACAGATACATTTGGGATCTTGGAATGATATTACCATGTTATTGTGCTTTTGCTCTTGTTTCTTTTGGCTCAGAGCTGCAGGAATGGTCTTGTGTAACAGATTTACCCAGGGAAAGCTTCACCTGATCTGAGCAAGACGGGGCTCCAATGTCATCCCATTTTAGATTAACATAGAAAGAAATGTCTCAGAGAGAAATGTTGTTGGTATTCTGAGACTTGTATTTATCTTTAATTTTTGAAAGACTTACTCAGGAAAAGAATCCAACACAGTCTCTCAGGGGAGATGAGCATGGAATGAGAGTAATAGCTATTAAAGTTAGAGAGGCACTCAGGGAAATGACTAGTCATTTGATGCTTTTTTCCTTAAAATATCGGCCAAATAAAAGTTACCTGATTCATATACCACTGGGACATCTAATTGTGCCTATTTTTGTGTATCCACCTATGTTTTCCTACAAAGATTTAATTGGATCAAGAAGTAACATTAACCCTAATGGTCGTCCTAATAATGAAGATTTAATTATAGATTAAACACTGACAAGTCATAATGAAAAAAAGAGCATTTAAAAATTGTATATACCCCTTACCTCCCAAAAAAAGAGCAAGGGGTGAAGTGTATGACACTGGGTAAAATTGCCTTGTACATAATAGGTTTCCACGACTTTCTGAAACTTGGGATTGTCTGTTATTAAAGGGTAGGTCTGATACCTTTTTCCTAAGGACTTGACATTCTTATAGAGGAGACCAACAAATCGCATATATAGCTCACAAAAATACAGGAATACAATAATGAATAAGTAGAGTCAGTAATTGTCATGAGTGTTTAAAACAAGGAGTTAGTGAGGATGCGCAGGGAAGCTGTGCTCTAATGATGATATTTATGCTGGGCTTTTAGGAAGAGTGTTGGTTTCAGAAAGGCTGACTCAAACATAGAAATCAGTCCATCTGAAAGCATAGGAAGTATGTACTGTATAGTGAACAAAAAGAAGACTAGGACTGGATTAAGGAGGATCTGAAATGCTAAGGTAAAGAGCATTTACCTTGAGTGAAAGTTGGGGTTCATTTGAGTAGGTCGTGATAAAATCATAGAGGTGTTTTAGGAAGATAAATTTGGCCACATTTTTGGGTACCAGGAGAGTGTGGAAGAAGTCAGTGTGATGATACGAGCATTACACCTATGGAAGTAGACCAAGTTATACTGAGGAAAGGATAGTTACATTGGAATTGGAAGGCATGAGAAAGGAAATGAAAAGCTATTAAACACACAGATTGATGGGCCTTGGGCAACTAACTGGATGAAAAGGAATAAGACAAAGATGCAGTCTAAGATCTTGAGCTTGGTGTGCATAAAACTGTGGGAAGATAGAGAATATGTCATGTGGGAAAAGCAAATTTCAGGGCAGGGTGAACATTTTGATTTTAGATATGTTGCATTTGAGATTCATGAAGACCATCCAGGGTGCAACCTCTAGCATGTAGCTGAAAGGAAAAGGGGATATGGCTCAAGAAGAGTAGGAAAGTGGAGATTTGTGAGTTATAGGCATAGCAGTGATAACTGAATGTGTGAAAATGGTTGATATTTTTCAAGGAAAAGGATACAGAAAGTGAGAGGAGAAGACTGAAGATGAAATATTAAGGAAAGCATGAGTGTGAGGAGATGGAAAAACCTATTAAGTATTAATTAGAAAACTGTCAAAAGATGGTCAAAATGAAACCATGTAGCCAGAACAAGGAGATAAGGATAAGGAAAACTGAATTTGGGATGGATTTATTAGTGATCCGAGATAGAGCTGGCTCAATAAATCTATCGCTTTGGGATGCATTTTGAAAAGGATGCATGGATGGCAACAAAGTGAGAAAATAAATATTCACTGCTTTTTCAAGAAATTTGGCAGTAATAACCAGGTGGGGAAAACACAGAACTAGCTCAGAGGAACAGAAGCAAGTAATTTTTAAATAGGAGAGACCTAAGCTCATTTGTGGGCTGAGGAAAGATTAAAAATGCAAGAGATCATGATAGAGCAAGTCTGAAAAGTACCTTTGAGGCCCTCTCATGTTTTTAGGTGAAAATAATACCTTCTTTTCCTTATTATTCCATAAAATTTAAAAGTGAATAGTTTTCTTTTGATGTTAAAACTAGTACATCCTCATTATAAACAATAGAGAAAATATAAAAAAGAAAATTAAAAAACCCTATAATTTTCTAGTGTTAGCCTCTTTTAATCTTGGTTGTATGATCATAATTGCGATAATAATATGCAACTTTTGCTCCTGTTAATTACCATTGATTCTCTTAATATTCTTAAAATCTTTTATTTTGCCTAAAGAATATAAAAGCAACTATATGGAGACATCAACATTCATTTTATCATTCTTACTGTTGGGCTTTTTGGTGTCTTAATTTTTTCTATTAAAGCTATGATAAAAATCCTTTACATGTTCATTTTTGCTCATCATTGCTATTTCTTTAGGATAGATTTGCTAGATGTATTCTCTGGAATAAAAATAAACATTAAAAAACTTTTAATAGTAACTTTCTAACTACTAAAAACAGTTCTTTACAAAGAGTAAATGCTCACAAAATATTTGTTGAATGGATAGATGAATGAACGAATATGATACATGCACTAGTTTACTCTCTAAACAGTAGTGTACTAGTGTGATTATGTCCTAACAAACATGGGATATTGTATTACTCTTATTTCTAATTTTGACAGGCAGAAAGAGTGTCTTATAGTTCCTTTGGTAATGAGTAAGTCTGTACATTGTTTTCACATGCTTATTAGTACTCTGTACTCTTTTTGTCTCTTGATTATTCATTTTATTAAGTTTTTAGGTTTTGCTTATTGATACACATAAGGGATTCATGTACTACAACTATAATTGGTATGTATAAATATTTCATAGCCTATTGCTTACCTTTTAATTGTGTTATTTGATGTGAGATTTTTTTTCACTATTTTATAGTCAATTGTATTTATTGAATGAACATATAATTTAGCTAAAAAATCCTGAATAGTAAATTAATTAATATTTTTCTCAAGGACTGATTAGGTTTATGTTTCTTGTATTCTATACTTTTACATATGAATTAGGATTTTTCTCTTGAGCTATCTATCATATTCCATTTTTTGCCTGCTGATTTTGGGAATACTTCCATGTTAATTATTGTACCTCTATAATACCTTAGAATATCTAGGAAGAAAAGTGTGCCATCATATGCCTGCACTTCTCAAATTCCCAGTTCCATTTTACCTATCTATCCTTTCACATGCATTTTAGGACTTTTTTTTTCAGGTACAAAAGACATACCGTTGGCATTTCATTCTGAATTCAGGATATTTGGCTATTCTAATATTGAGGAAAGGGGTTCTTTAATTTATCCCCAACTTTCTGTCCTTTGGCAAATCTTGATTGTTTTTTATATAGGTCTCATGTCAAACTTTTCCCTATAAATTTTATATATCTGTAGTAATTATAAATAAAATCTTTTTTATTTTTATGTGGGCATTAAATAATATAAAGTGCTATAAATGTATAAGTTTGTTTGTACTTGAACTCTCAGTTTAGCCCTTTTCTTAGTTATGATTTAAAATTGATTCCTCTGGGTTTGCCAGGTGAATATAACAACAGTCTGCAAATAGAGATAAATATTTCTCTTCAATTATAATTGTTATGCCACCTATCTATTCCACTTACATATTTCATATTACACTGTACTGCTCAAACTTTCAGGAGGAATATATATATGTACACATCCATCCATCATATATATATATAGTTGAAATATATATAGTTGAAAGCTGCAGTCTTCAAGGATATTGTATCATATACCCCCAGAAACTAGTATTTTGCTTGCCACACAGATTATTTTATGCTAAACATAGTTTTCAGTGCTTAATCTGCCACTTCTCATTTCATCTTCATATTAGTGAACGTATTGCTCATTTTACAGCTGAGCAAACTGAATGCCAGAGATATTAAGGAACTTGCCTGTACTTGTGTAGCTAGAAAATGACAGAATGGTTTTTAAACTCAATTCAAACTACTGTTCTACCTGTGTACCCAGTATTGACTGGTCTAGAGAGCAACTGATCAGATGACTGAGTGACTGAGTGACTAGCAGATGACGGATCAGATGGGATAAGGAGCACAGGAGATAGAATTGAATTTTGAGAAATGTTTTATGTCTTTCCCCTTAAAACAGGAGATAGGGAGACCAGAGAGAATAGATAACACAGTGATGGTTTAGAGATGGAGGAAATGAAATTTAAAAACACATTTCATTGCCTTATTCTTCACAGTAAAGGAAGAAATGGAGTCACTGTAAGGACTATGAAGTGAATTGAAGGAGGGGGTTGAAGATGGAAGGTAAAGGGCACAGTTTGGAACAGCTCCTGTGAGTGTTACTAGCAGTCCAGAGGAGATGAATGGGAGGACTGCAGAGGAGCAGAGAGGACCCAGGAGAGGTGTCAGAAGGTTTTCAGTTGTGGGATTGGTTGGTACTTTGTCATTGAATCTGAAATCACAAGTTCACCAAGGAGTTAGGCAAGTTCAAAGCTACTAATAGGGGGGATAACAGAAACTATAATGTGTCCTATATTACATACCTCTGCTTCTAGCAACCTATGCTCTGTCATCTTTTAAGTACTGGATATTTCTCTATATTTTTGTAAGGGGGGAGATCTCCTGAATGTACTATATGTAGTATAAAACAATATATCTACCTCTAGATATCTAATATTTATTTTTATAACATATCTTCCAGTTTTTACCGTGTTCAGGGGAAACAATTCATAATTTTTCCTTATATTCAATATGATAGCTCAGTCATTAGTTATTTTTCCTTTCAATAAAATTATTACTTATCTTATCTGTCAGTCACCACTTAAGATCTCTATCAGTCATTTAGGTTAGATTATAGTCCAGTAATCATGGAAAACACGTTTAAGTTAAAGAGTAGGATAAAGTTTTACTACTAACAATTTGCATTTTTATGGCAGTGATAGTCTAAAATACCTATTATCTCAATCATTATTATAAATATATGTAGCTTCCTAGTCAGTATTTTTGTATATGTACACACACACACACACACACACACACTCATATACTTTAACTTTTTTCCTGTTATGGCAGACTGTTCTGTACCACAAACAATAGGAAGGGTAACAGCAACCTCAACTTATGAAAGGTCAGGGCACAATGATTTTACAGAGCAGCCACACACAGACCATTGAAGGAACGTGTACTGAGCATGTCCTTTTGATTTTCTGAAAGCAGAGCCTGGAACCACATAGAAGATTCTGGGGATATAGTAATTAAGTGAATCAGCCATTTATTCGATTTTCTCACTTCATGTATGCCTAGGAAAGATGGTTCAGAAACTGTCAGCATGATGACTAACCAGTAGTCAGTTGGGTAAACTACCATGAAACTGCATTTGAGAAATCTGCTGATTGACTTGTTATTGTTTCAGGGGGTTGAAATGTGTCAATCAAGTGTGACCTTGTTGTACTACGATCTTCAGTCTTCAGTGCAGAAAAGAGATTATAATTTGCTCCTTAGTTTTGTTGGAATATCGCACATACATTCACTTCTAATACATGTACATGTGTCATACAAAGCATCTATGTTTAAGTTATTGTTTTCATGTAACCAGAATTCAGTTTTACTACAGTCCTTTCAGAAAACATCATGAGTATTACCAGAAAAGGCATGTTGAAAATATGATGCACACATTAGGGGGATTTAGATTGATTCCCCAGATATTAAGAAAAAAATTCCCAGCTGTTTAAATTGGGCAGAATCAGACCTAGTTTACAAATTAGTGCATCATTTAAACCGAACCATTTTTGGTGTTTTTCCTTGGTCAAACAAAATATTTTTGTTTTTCTTGACTTTTTCTTCTCAGCACTAATTCCTTCAGGCTGTTGTTAGTTCACAAAGAAGGAAAACAACTTGCTTTAGCAGAGATTTCAGTAAAGAATTAGCAGATACCTTAGTGTCTAATAATGGAAAAGCTTAAGTATTTTATAATGATATATATATATATAATTTAGATCATTTGAAAAAACCTAAGTAATATTTATATAATGAAAAATTATATTTTTGAAATTAAGTTGTATTTATATCACTTACTCTGTAAGAATTACATTTAAATTCATTTTTCACAAAATATTAAGCTATATTTAATAAAATACAGACACATTCCTTTTTTGATTTATGCTCAGAAATTATGACCTTTTACTATTTCCTTTGTGGCTCTGTTACTTCCATTGAGAAACATAATTATTAATTATTTGAAAGTAATAATTTAAGGAAAAGTTTTTATTGAGTTATAATTAGCAGGTAAAAATGTGTTATCTTTACTTTTGTGTAATACTAAATGTACCTGAAGTCTTGCTATTAAATGTTCAATTCCGTAACATTTATATTTACAGAGTACACTTACATTATGCTGATGACTTTTCCAATCTTTGAAAATATGTTGTTACATTTTAGGTTTTAATGTACATTTTAATATTACAATTTCATTACTCTGCAGTGAGAGAAAAGTCCTTCCTTTAATTGCTTTCAAAGTAATATGGGTTTTTGTCTGAATCTTCAAAGCAAAACAAAAAGAGGAGGGTGTCTTTGTTCTTGAACATGAAATAAATAGGGTTTCTGATTTATTGATTAATGACAAATTAATCACAATGACCTGATTAGTGACAAAAACATCTTGGTGGTTCAAAATGTATCACACAAATTATGCTCTGACATGTTTGTAAGACTTGAGAATTTGGATATAACGTGTGCTATGGTTGGGTTCTGTAGGCAGTTTTTACTTTTGGCTTTTACATTCCACAGAACTTCTAAAAAATCAGCAGGGACAGAGCTAATTAATTTATAATGCTGTTTTGTGTTTCTGAACAAGGTACCTCAGTAATTAAGTTAAATATTTATGATGAATATAGAACAATGCAAATTCATTTGTTCGCCTGAAAGCTACCTTGTTATTTATTTAGATTGATCTTTGGAAAGATTCTTTAAGTTGAATCATAGTATGAGGGGGAGTGATATTTAAAACAGAGATGGGAAAGATACTATGGATTGATGTGTTAGAATATATTATGTTACATTATAAGTCAGACAGAGCTACAGTAGTCATAAAAACTTTAGCTGAATTGATAAGGAAGTTCTTAGTTTCCCCCTGAGGAAGAAAATAAACTATACTGAGAGTGGATCAATAATATATTGCAAAGGAAAGATGTATAACTCAAATATACAGTATAGTACTCAATTGAGTCTCTGATTTAAAAGTGTATGGTGTGTGTGATAATAGAAGTACAGAAAAATCATAGTCCTGTGTGCTATTTTTGTAATAAATTTTGTAACCACTTTTACTTATACTTAATCTGAATTTATCTCAGTCTATATTAAGTAAAAAAGACTGCTTTGCCTTTAGTACTAGCAGCTAACCTACACTTATTCCCCTGGAGAAGAATAATAAGGTTTATGGTGTAGCCTGTGCAAATAAAATGTCTTTATATTCACAGGTAGGGGATGGAAGCATTTATATTCCTTGGGAACAAGACCACATTATTCTCATCTTTCAAGTAACAATAACTTCAAATGAACACTCACAAACTTTACAAATTTAGTTAATGCCACTCTCCTGGTCTTTTTCATGATAATGATCTTCAAAGTTACGACTGAAATATTGCGAAAATATTCCTACAAAATTTTGATGCAAAACTGAAGGCAGAAAAAGATGTTCCAGCTAATGATTATCTATTTTCAAAGAAAAATCTTCCTCTGAATCCACCATGTAGGAAATGTACTGTTTACATTGACTACAGTATTCTTTGTGACAGGATTGTGACGATTTGTTTTATGCATTTATTCATATTAAACTAGATACTACCTGATAGTGGAGACTTATGTTCACAAATTGTAGCATATTAGAGACTGTATGTTTCACAAAGAATAAATACAGCTAACATTTATCACAAGTATTTTGTGTCAGGCCCTAATCCTCCTCACAATCCAATAGGGGTAAGAGCTTTCATTTTGCCAATTGGGGAAATTGAGGCAAAGTGAAATGTAGTTTCCAAGGTCAAATCACTTGTAAATGAATAACCTGGATTGGAACCCAAGTAATCTGACTCTGGGGCTTTATTATTTGTCCTAAGACATTAAAAAAGAGTCAGTGTTTCAGGTCTATATCAAAACAAAGAGAATAAATGTTAGGTTAAGGCCTACATTGTCCAATATGACAGCATCCAGCCTATCATATTTAAACATGTAGCTATTTAAATTTGAATTCAATTAACAAGAAATAAAAAATCTAGTTACTTGATCACACTAGTCATATTTCAAGTGCTTGATAACTCCACGTGGTTAGCAGTTATTCTTTTGGATAGTGCAAATATAGGGCATTTCTGTTGATGCAGAAAGGTCTATTGAAGAGCACTAGTCTGGGCTAGGGACTTTGAGATTAACTTTAAGAATAAGTTTTCTTTATTAAGATATAAAAAAGAGCTTACCCTACTCATCAGTGAGACTGATTGCTGAACAGTTTTTCTCTCACCAGTGGAGACTGTTTGTTAGTTAAATAATGAAATAATCTAAGTTATTGATTCATTTGTTTTAAAATTATATTTTAAAAGTCAGTGGAAGAAAAATCTGATACTGTGATGAAGAATATCAAGAGAGTGCTAGTCTTCCATCCAATCAGTGATTGAACAGACCATTTTCTACTGTGTAATATGAAAGTCCCTGTGGTACCTGGTTTCCAGCATGATCTTAGTGATTTCCCTCTCTGAGCATTCATGCCTTTGTGTGGTCCCTTCCCACATTGTACCAGGAATGGTCTGGTGACCAATAGAATACCACGAATTGGTGGTATATGAATTTTGAGATTGAATTACAGAAGACATCACAGTTTCTGCTTTGGTCTTTCTCTCATTCTCTGTTCTCTGTAGGATCACCCACTGTAGGGAAAGAGATTTTCCTGTCATGTAGCAGCCCTTCGAAGAGGCTCATGTCTCATGTAACTGAGACCTCCAACCAACATGTAATCACGAACTCAGGCCTCTGTTAGCTGCCATGTGAGTGAACTTTGAAGCAGATCCTCCTGCTCATCATGCCTTCAGATGACTCTAGTCCTGCCAAGGATCCTCATGAGAGACCTTGAGTCAGAACACCAGTGAATTCGGTTTAACAATTCAGATCCTCAGAAATTGTAAAATAGTAAATGTGATTTCAAGGCTCTGGTTCCAGGGTAATTGGTTACACATCCATAGATATCAAATACAATGCCTGATCAGGGATTATAACAGAATTTAACAAGTTGCTATTATTTATCAAATTAATTATTGGCAAACTTTCAGATGATATGGTAGTAGGAGCAGCCGCCGCTTCAAGTTACTTACGGTTGACTATAATGCAAGTATAATAAGATGAGTAAGGTAAATGAAGGGCAAAGTTCCCTGGGTGTGGGGATGTTGAGTACATCTAGGTGGGTGGATAAAGCCATTTTTAGGTGGGTGGAAGCTAAGCCTTGAAAGATAGACAGGGTTTTTGCAGGTGGAGTAAGCGTTCCCCACATCTGGGCTGCATATAAAACAAATGAGGCCACTTAGCAATGGGTGTGTTTGGTTACGGCACATGGTCCAAATGAATGAATAAAAGGGGAAGAAGTCCAAAGATGGCTGAAACCCTTTTGGAGAAGACTTAGAGATTATTTGGTGTCAAGGTTATGATTTCCAAGGCCTACCAGGAATTTCAAATTACTTTGGTAGGATTCTGGGCTTCTGATCTTAGCAGTAGGCGAGTTCCTTCCCTCTTAGTGTCCTATAACTCTGGGGTGGGGGGAAGGGGGAAATATTTTCCCAGCCAGGGTCAAAATTACTTTGAAACTGAAAGCAGCCCTTTGACTGCTTTTCCCATCTCTGTCCACCATCTGTGTTGTCTCAGTCTCAGTATGGAAAGCCACAGCCCTCCACTTTAGGGGCTGTCCGCAACTGGAGACGTCTATATACTAAGCATCTTCAGTATTGGGGCTTTTCCCTCCTTATAAGGACTCTCAGCTACCAATAGCTCAAAAGCAAGTTCTTCCTGCTTTCCACTGGTGAATGTCACTGCTTCCAATAAATGTTGGAGTTCTCCACTTCAGGGGTGTGGGTAAAATTGCAGTATTTACAGAATCTCTAGCTTGGCTTTAGAGCACTTGCATAGCAATAGGTGTTTCCAACGGGTGGAGAGAATTAGTCCATCTACATATCAATAGGTAATTACAAGGGCATTGGAGGGTTTATCTGGACTGGAGAGGTTGGGTGGAGCTCTCTTCTGCTGCAGCCTGGTCAAGAGTGAGACAGGATGACTGCTTGTAAGAAATAAACAGGTTTCTTAACTTTATTTCTTCCTTTGACTGATTTTGGTTTCAGAGGTATTTTGCCCTGGGATTTTACCCCGGAGTTACAAGGGGCTGTTGAAGAGGGCACTACACTGCTGTAAATATGCACCTCATTTGGCCAGTGTAGGCATCTGTGCCAGGCCATTCTGTGGCCTTTGGGTCCAGTCTCACACCCACCCCATGATGGGAAAGGTGGTTATTACCTTGGTCAGAGCTGTTCTGGTGATGGGCTCCATAGCCAGTAAGTAGTGGTACACAGCAGCCAGTTGCTTCTCTATCAAGGAGTACTGGACCTCTGCTCCTTTCCATAGTTGTGACCAGAATCTAATAGGTTGGTGTGTCTGTTCAAGCTGCTGCCAAAGGCCCATCCGTAACCATCTTTGGTTACATGAACATCTAGCTCACAGGGCCTTGATGAGTCCATTACACTCAAGGTTTGTACGGCCTTGACTGCCTGCTTAGCAGCAGTAAAAGCAGCTGTACATGTTTCATCCCAGTCCCACTGGTATAAGGGCTTCATAATTTGTGCCAAGTGTGGGATAAATGCTCTCCAGTAACCCCAAAGACCCCAAAACTCTTATAATACTGCCACTGTGGTAGGGGTAGGGAAAATCTGGACCTTGTCTATGACTGTTATGGGATAACTTTAGTTTTAATCGACCAGACAACCCCCAAGAACTTTACAGACAAACCAGGTCCTGAATCTTGGTGCTGTTCACAGTTCATCTGTTCTCCTTTAGATGTTGCAGCACTCTAGGAACTGCCCCTTCTAAATCTGCAAGAAAATCAGACATGAGCTTAATATCATCAGAGTAGTGATACAGCCACACTGTTTGTGGTTTCTTCCATGTGGCCACGTCCTGGGCTACAAGTCCATGACAAATGGTGAGACTGTGGAGGTATCCCTGTGGAAGGACAGTGAATGTCCACTGCTGGCCTTTCCACATGAAGGCAAACTGTTCCTGACTTTCCTGTGTTATCTCAATAGAGAAGAAAGCATTAGCAAGGTCCACAACATAATGAAATATCCCTAGTTCATGACTGAGGGTGTCCATAAGGGCTGCTATAGAGGGGACAGCAGCATGCAAAGGGGATGTGACTTTATTCAATTATCTGTAGTCCACAGTCATATGCCAGGAGCCGTCTGGATTTTTCACTGGTCACACTGGAGAATTAAAAGGACTATGAGTGGGCTTTATGATGCCCACCTTCTCCAATTCCTATAGTTTCTCCAATTTCCTTGTGTCCCCCAAGCAATTTATATTGCTTAGTAATTGCCACCCACTGAGGTACAGGCAGTGCTACAGGCAGGTGCTGAGTATGTCCCCTCAGAACTGCCTTTACCACAAGTACCCTCAGCCTGAACTCATGTGCAGTGATCTGTAACCACAGGCCCTGCAAGATATCTACCCCCAAAATATATTCATGGATAGGAGAAATGTACACGGTATATATACTCCTTTGGGAGTTATGCCCTGTCCCCAGTGTGATTTGGGCTTTCTTCCCTCTGATTGCCTTACCCCCATAGCCATCTATCACAGCAGGGGGCTTGGGAAAATGCTTAGGGTAGCCGTAAATCAGAGAACATTCAGCTCCTGTGTCCATCAGCTCCAGGACACATTGTACATTCACAGGGGACCAATGTATTGCTAATTCTACATGTGGCTTCCAGTCCCCCCCACAACCCCCAAGGTGGGGGCCTTGAACCCCTGCTCCTGTCAAACTGTGATGCCAAATTATCCTCTTGTAAGGGCGAGGGCCCAGGTAGAGCCTGAATACTGTCCCCGGAAGTCTTGGAAGGACACAGGTCAGACATGGGGCTTTGCCTCTGGCTTCCTTGTCCTGGACCTCAGCGGTTGGAACTACTGCTCTGGCTTAATTTGGTGCCACCGTTCTAACAAGATCCTATTGGGTTGCCCATCAAGTTTTCTTTCACTATCCTGGCCTTTATCAAATCAACCCACATCTGGGTTCTCGAAATCTTCATGGGGACCTTTGCACCTCTCCTTTCAGTTGTAGCCTGTACTTCCTTCATTGCTCTTATTGTTTCAACCTCCCCCAGATCTGCTAAAGTATGAGTAGCTTCACTTATAAGTTGCCCTATGTGGGCAGCAAGAATAGTCACTAGACACCCCAAGAGAGATGGGGGAGCTGTATGCAGCACCAGATTTCTCATTCCTATGGTGAACAACTCCTCACTTGGGCCCTGGGGTCCATGTTACAGATGATATTTTTCATGCCCGACTCCTGTAACACCTGCTGGGGCTCTGCATACATGTTCCAGCTAGTGGGTAAGTATGATAAATCACCCTGATTAGGCCAAACTCCCTGGATGGCTGCTGTCAGCCAATCCAGAAGCACCTAATTCCCTGAGGTATGACAGGCACTTTGCAACCACTGCTGGAGGGAAGGGTGAGTCATCAAGGAAGCCAGTCTATCCATTTCAGAATCTGACATAATGTTTTCCATCCATATACCAGAGACACAAAAAACCATGTAGGCAGAGGTTCTGGTGGCTTTTGCCAAAACCAGATGCTCATGTGCACCAGCTCATCCTGGGTATAGGAGTGGAACATGGACTGCTCCACACCCTGGGGAGGCGGCAGCTCATGCCCCTCAGAAGCCTGTGGTTGTTGCGTTTTTATTTTCTTTATTTCAATCGGGCAGGCCTTTAATACAGAGAGGGTGGTGCCTTGGTTGGTTGCCCCAGCAACAGATCGGCCCTCGGTACCACCCCCTCATCCTCTCCTGACACCTCCTCCACCATCTCAGGGGCTGAAGGCACCGCTTTTTCCTCCCCCTCCCCCACAGCCTCCTGCAACTCGGATTCTCTGGCTGCCTCCTCCCTTGCTGCTAATGTATCTTCCAGGAGTGTGATCTGTCTTCTCAATAACTGTCTCTCTTCCTTAAGGGCATCCCATAGGTCATTGCCCAGCTCCTCCAAGTGATGCTGAAGTGTGTCTCTCTCTCTCCTCAATAATGCTTTCCACTATCTTGAGAAACATACATCCCACAATCCTGGCTGCTACACGGCCACTCAGGGCCTCTAAGCAGTCTTCTATCTGGTGGAGGGCTAATTTCACAGCTTCTGGTGTTTCCACTCTTCCCCCATCCTGGGGAAGGCCCCACCCTCTGGAGGTGCTTTACCCAGATCAGTTACCCACTAGGGGATCCCCAATTGGAAGCCACACAGGGTACCCCTGCTTGAAGCTGCACCCTCCACCTTTGCAGCCATTGGGGCCTCCCCACCATCCACAGGGGGGTTTCTGGATATCTCCCCATTATCTCTAGGGGCAGCTCACCCAAGAATTGCACCCATGAAGACAGATTTTGGGTTCAGAGTTCCTGCCTATTACTGCTAGATTAACTACAGGGGAAAATATGTCCCCAGCCCAGGGAAAAATATCTTTGAAACTGGAATCAGTCAAAGGGAGAAATAAAGTGGGAGAAATCCATTTATTGCCTACAACCAGTCATCCACCTCTGCTCATCTGTGTCTTTCATGACCTGGCTGCAAAAATGGGCTCCACCCAACCTCTCTAGTCCAGATATGCCGTTACTCCCCCTTGTAGTTACTTATTGATATAAGGATGGACTTCTCTCCACCCCTTGGAAACACCTATTGATATAGGGATGCACTAAGGCCAAGTAAGAGATTCTGGAAATATTCCAGTTTTACCCATGTATTCTTTATGGGCACTGCTTGACTGGAGTTCTTTCCATATACAGGTGTTTGCTTATTTATTTATTTATTGGAATAAGTACATATCAGCAGAGCTGTCACGACTGTGGAAAAAGTTACAAATTAAAGACTGTGGAGTTATTGAAATTTGAACTTTGCCTAGCACCTGGGCAAAGACAGAATTCAAGAAAGGTAGATGGGAAGTCAAATAATCTGTTAAAAGCTTATGTTAGATAACCAGAGATGGTGAGACCTGAACTGGTGCCAATATTAGCAATTCAAAAAAAAGACACCCAATATTAAGGACACTGCAGAGGAAAATTATGACTTGACATCATGATTGAATTTAATGATCTTGAGAGGAAAAAAACTCTAAAAATAGATATGGGCTTATTAATTTTTAGTTAAAGTTGTTATCACATTAAAGAGTCAAAATTCCTTCTCATTTCCTGTGAAAGACTTCACCTCCACCCCTATATTTTTGGGCTTGTCTCCATTCTTTCTCTGTTCTTAATACAGCAGGATATTTTACAGTTTCTTGAGCTCACCAACCTTTCTCAGGCTCTGCTTTTAATTCTTCCGTTTCACATCCTTTTCCCTCCTTTTCTGCCGGGCAAATTCCTCCTCTGCCTGAAGGCCTACAATGAATGTGACCTTCCTTCAGAGTCACTGACTTACTGCATCTTCATGTATTTTACACTTAATCCACATCTTCTCTGTTAAGTTTTGCATCATTGTTGCAAGTTGTTGCAAAATAACTGCAGCAAAAGTAGTTATTTTATTAAAGCTTGTTTCCCCAGCCAGATTGTACAAAGCTCAGAGATCTTAATGTCTAGGAGCAAGTAGGTACTCAGTTATTGTTCAGTTGCATTGGAATAAAAAATTAGTTAACTGAGAACTGGAGCCTGAAGACTGAAGGTCAAGGTTGATGATGAATCCTGTTGCTGATGTTTCCCAATGCTTGCTACCTCTTTGTCTGCCTTTCTTTGAAATAACCCTCTCTGAGGATTCTGCTCTTAATCTCCCTCTGTGTTTTAATCTTAAATTCCACATAAGATAACCCAGGGACCACAGGCTTGTCTGAGTTCAAAGCCAGTGTTTGTAACCACCAAACTCTACCACCATATCTCTAGCTGCCACCAGTTGGTTTGAACTTGGTTGGAATTGACCTATTCTGAGTCTGCTCACTAACCTATCAGCTATACACATTGAGGGGTGAACACTTGTGATTAAAATGAGGTTACGTTGTGGTTCTGTAGCCACTGCTCATTTGTCTTCTCCTTTCTCCCCAGAGACCTTGCATTACCAAAGTCATTTTGTCTAACTTGACAGTAGGCCTTAGTCCTAAAAATGACATTGAATCTAAAGCAGTGTCCTACATTGGGGAAGCACTGGGCTAGGTTTGTAACACTGAGAATAGGAAATGAAATTAAGCATTGCCAAAAAAAAAAAATCTGCAAGTAAATGATCGTAAAAAGATAAAGCTCATTTATAAGACATTTTTACAGAGTGGAATTTCTGGAAATGTTTTCCAGTGTTAGTAAAGAACAGTTATGAAGGATTTTAGAGTGACAGGTATAGATTAATAAACTAAAATGCCTCATCTGCTCAGTACCCTGAATTTGGTAGTGTTTGTCGTTACTATGTATTTTTTTTTCTTTCTGTTATTCTCCTGTCAGCTAAAATGAAATTTAGGTGTCTTGATGTAAAGCTGAGTTAGGTTCCCAATTTGGCAGTTTCTCTGAGCATGAGCTAAGAACCAATCTCTACTACAAGTGCCAGGGGAGGGGGCTACAAAGATGAATAAAATTTGACTCCTGCTCTGGTTAAACTTATAGCCTGTGGGGGAAGCAGTTCTTCCCCTGAATCTTAAATAATAAAAAATCCTGAGGGCATGCATGTAGTTCAAATAAAATCAACATTTATTCTTTAAGTTTAGTCCTTACCATACGCTAAAATTTTAAAGAGGAGGACACACCTGTGGGGGTGTGGCTGAAATAATAAGAAACAGGACTTAATACTTGTAGGGGCTCTCACCAGAGACAAAGTGAATATTGACTTGGAATGCCACAGAATATTCCATTTTTTTTTAATTAAGTTATTTTTGCCAGCACCCTACAAGTTTAGATTCAGGGAGCAGGTATAAAGAGGAGTGTGATTTGGGGATTCCAGATTTGTATGTGCAGTGTTGCCAAAAAGCTTTTATTCGCTTGCTTTGTACTTATGAACGACTGCTCGTATTCAATTAGTTGACGGCTTGCAAATCTCTGCCAAGTGGGCCAAAGTTTATAGTGTGCTCTTACCTTGTCTTCCTAGACAGGCCAGATTCTGCTCACAGTGAGCAAAGGTGCCCAGCATCCCAGAAGCCAGAGCAATGAAACAATGCTGTGTATTTCTGGAGAGGTTGCAGCCTGATTTGCATTCAGAACATGAAGCTTGGTACTTACGATTTTGAAAAAAAGATGGGGAGGAAACAAAACAGAATGAAATGGAAACAAAATGTTGGCAAAACTCAAATTGCATTGGATTTATACTTATTGGATTTTTGAAGTAAGCTGACAAGAAAAATTACCTTCATTGCAAATCACTAAAGGGCTTTTTTATAGAATAAACACACTCACAGAAAAGAGCTAATTCAGAGGAAGTAACAATACGTTAATATAATAATTAAGCAGTAAGGCACAACAGGCAGCCAGTTCCCAAGGAGCTTAGCACGACTCAGGTGGGGTATAAGGTACAAGGCTGAAGGATGAACGACTCTTGACTACCTGAGACTGGCTATGAACATTTTAAAATATGACTGGAGATGAATCTTGCCCTCATTGGAAGGTGTGTACTCATGGAAACATGAAGAAAGAACTAAATTCTCTGTCTTTTGTAGGCAGTCCTGAAGAGTTGACTTATTGAAATCAGCCTCAAAACTTGGAAACTTCGGTGTTTTTCATTGGAGCCTGCATTTTCCCATGTTCTTCGTGGTCTTTTTTTTGAGGGTCTAATCTTTGGCCCATTATTTCTGTTTGGAAAACTTGTGTACTCCATCTAGTTTTTTAGTTACATGTGTATGTTTAAGGTGGTTTTGCTAAAGCAGCTACTCAGGCCTTGTACCTGGGCAGATTCATTGTCTATGAAGCAGATTAGAACAGTGCTTCTCAAACTCTACTGTGCACAAGAGGCATCTGGGATCTTGTGAAAATTAAATTGTGATTCAGTAGGTCCAGAGATTCTGCCTTTCTGAAGAGCCCCCAGGAGATTCCAATGCAAATGGTAATATCTATTAAGTCACTTAAATATCAGAGAGCAGGGTGTGATAGGGAAATAAAGGCTATATGATACAGGGGTAAAAAACACACTATTTTAAAGCAGTTGGCACTTTTTTCTGGTTGTTGGTAATTGACCTGATAAGGAAGAAATGACAGAGCATGAACCATGAGCTTGCTGGGGATTGTAGATAAACAGATTAGTTTTATTTTGAGTCTGGGTGATAGAGCTATAGACAAGAGAATTCGTTTTGATATAAATGTCACAAGAAAGCCTCAGGTCAGTTCATATTATTGCTTTGGGGCTCTGTTAGCAGTTAAAGTTTAGTCCAAGCAAGTGGTGACTAGAAATAGATTGAAGAGGTGAAGACTGATTTTAACTGAATGGGTAGAATGGTTTTTATGCAGGGGTCGTATCTACAGACACTTGATACTATCCTCCCATGTTTTTGGGCTTTTATTGTACTTGTGGATTTCTTTGGGCCCTAAAGGTAACATGTTCATAATGTGAACATGAATTCCATAACTCCATAGTAAATGAAACTGGTGAGAAAAATAAGACAAATGTTATTTTCTTGAACTCTCTGTAAATGGAAACAAATGTGTTTTTTGTTCTTCTGTTTATTTTGTCTTGTTTTTGTTTTTCCAAACAAGAAGTATCTGGGTGGGGAAGTGCTCCTAAGTATCCTGAGCATTCAGTGTGAAAAATACTGGATTTCCAGCTTCTCATGTGCTGCAACATTTAATTATGAATACTTTTTTTTAGCATTAATGATAGCTGGCCAACACAAAGTCATAGGAAGAAATTAGTCTTTCCTGAAATGCACTTATAATTTCTCTGGCTTGTGTTTTCAACTTCACCCCAACCTCAGCTGTATTTCCTTTTAGCATCAATAGCAGTCTCAGAAATGGAAGAGAAGTATGGTCTCCCATACTTGCTAATTGCCTCTCTGAGATATTTCTTAGTGCTGATATCAGCTTTTCATTGTCTTTGCATCTGCATGGTTCAGTTCCTCATGACCTCTTATCTGGGTTACTCTTCTTGGAAGTGGTGTGAAACCCCAAGGAGTGTTGGTCTTACTGTAGGCTATGAGAATGGCACTCCCATGGAGTGGGGCAGTGCACAGCCTGTACAGCCTTACATACGGGCTTCCTGACAGTAGACTTTACCTTTCTAGAAGTAACCCTTGCATAACTTGTCCAGGGCTGTTATTACAAAGCTCCTAAAAATCAATGCTTATTTAGCTCCTGTGTCCCTCAGGCCAAACCTTAACATGGCAGGCAACTCCAGCCCAGACTCCTTCTGCCACTCCATCTGCTGTCACCCTACCTAACTTCAGGGCTCTATTTGTCTCACTGGTGTTTTCACCTACTTATATGTATATGTGATGTCACATCGTAATACATAATTGCCTTTGCATGTCATTCCTCCTGTCTAGAATTTTACACGGATGTGGATTCCTCTATGAACCTTCTCTAATGCGGCTGAACAAAATTAATTCCTTACTTTTATTTTGTTGGTACTGCTATAACTGTTTGTTTATATATGTCTTTCTCTGGTTACATTGTATTATACTTATATTTGTGGCTGTTGTCTCTACAAAATGGTTTTCTCTTCAATTTCTTGTTTATAAAATTCCAGAAAATGATTTGGCTTTGACTGACTTCCCAAGGTTGACTCTGCTAATCAGGCCAGTAGAGTTGGCATTCCTTTATTTGCTTGATACTCCTGCATATGATATCTCTTCCTACTGTGTGCTGGGCTGCAGAGGTGGCTTTCTTAGAGAGAGGACAAAGAAGAGGATACAGAAGGCTACTGTCCATCACCAAGGCGTCCCCTGGGGACCTCTCACATTCTCAAGTGCCATGTAACTTGGTACATGCTAGATAATCATTATTATTGATTACTTAGACAATAATAATAATGCTAACATTTGCTGAAGAGAAGTTCTTATTACTAGGCCCTGTGTATTTCCATGTGTGACCTTCTGAATTCCTTATCCAGACCTGGAAGTAAATGTACTGTGTAGCTAATGGAGTTCAAGTTTTCAGGGCTATTCACTTATAATGCTCCTTCTAAAGCCCTGTTCTTAAACTTCTCATTTAAAAATGTATAGTTCTCTTTCACATTCTAAAGAACATTCTCTTTCATACCTAATTTTATATCAATAATTTTGTATTTTTTTTCCTTAAAGAAAGCTTTCTGAATGGTATAAGCCTTTGACCCTACAGAACCTAGGTCTACCTTGACTTGCCCTTTGAGGTAGATTCTGTAAAACATAGCTGTAAAGTTCATTCAGAAAATTCAAAAAAAAAAACACAGAAAAATACAAGGTTATATTATTTAATGCAAAGTTAATGAAAAATGATACTTTTCAATTGGTCTATTCTGTCACACAAAAGAACAAAACTGAACATACTGAGACATATAGCACAAACAAGTGACAATACACTGGCCCTTGGGAATCCCAAGTGAGCACAAGCAACCTCTTATGAAATCCCAGTCCTATCCACTCCCTTAATTTGAGAACAGGAACTGGGTGAAAACTGGCAGCCCGTCACCAGTGGTGTAATCAAATGTAAATGTACATTTCATCAGGGTTTTACTGAATCTGTGTATCTATATCATATATGAGAACTAAGGATCAGAGAAGTTAACTAACTTGCGAAAAATTATGTAGCGAGTAAGTGATTGACCTGGATTACAAACTGAAGTCTGTGTCTATGAATGATTGATTTTAATATCTAAAACAGAATGACCATAATTATTGACTTCCTTCCAATCCCTTTTGCTGCTTTCAGTGGAATTCCCTTAACTCAACTCTTTCCTCATGGCCTCAGGAAAAAGTGAGGTCTGTAGGACATCAGGGTGAAAAGGTTGACACCTGCCCTAGCTCTTCTTGTTTCCATAATCCTCTCTCATACTTCCATTCAAACTTCAGAATTGGGCTTGCTCATTTATTTAATTGTCTAGTCTAATGGATGTGCCATATTTCTAAAACATTCTGAAAAATAAGACTTTGACCTGTATGCACCCATTTGGTCCTTTGACCTCCCCTGTTCTGACTCTTGCCACATTTTTCCTTCCCATTATTTTGTTTAGGGTCATTGGCTCCTTTGCCCCTTCCTCTTTTTCTTTCTCCCACTTTGCTCCACAGCCTTGCTTTGCAGGCTCTCTCTATAGTAAGCTGTGTGATGATGGTTAATTTTATGTGGACTGAGATATCTGGTTAATCATTATTCTGCGTGTGTCTAGGAAGGTGTTTTTAGATGAGATTAACATTTGCATTTATAAACTAAGTCAGATTATCCTTCTCAGTGTAGGTGAGCCTCATCCAATGTGATAAAGGTCTGAAAAGAACAAAAGGCTGAGTAAGAGAGAAATCGTTCTGCCTGTCTTTGTGCCGGGATATCAGTGTCCTTCTGCCTTTGGTCTTGGACTTAGACTGGAACTCCATGAGGTCTGCTGTGTCTCCAGTGCCTCTGACTGCAGATCTTGGAATTTCTCAGCCTCCATGATCATGTGAGCCAATTCCTTACAATGTACCTTTTTATTTCTCTTTCTCTCTCTCTCTCTATACACACACACACACACACACACACACATATATGTATGTATATATGTATGTATGTGTGTATATATATGTGCATGTCTGTATATATATATATATATATATATATATATATATACATACACACTCACCTCATTGGTCCTCTTTCTCTGGAGAACCCAAACTAATACAAATTTCTTTGACCTGGGCTTTGGAAACTGGCCAGGTCATACCCAAACACACACCTCTCTCCTGCATTAGCCTTCCCATGGGCATCACGATCAGGCAACAGCTGCCAACATTCATCTTTGGCAAGACTTGTGACCACACTAGACACACACCATAATAGAGAAGGATTTTACTAGGGAATAAGGTGTCCCCTTTATAGGTGACAACTCTTTTCTGAACCATCCATTACTGAATAGCTACCAATGAAAGAAAAATATTCCAAGTGAACATTGTCTTGGAAAATCTAAGCTATTTATTAACTAAGAAGCAGTTTGCCAGATAAATATTAATTGGTCTCAGTTTTTGAAAGTTCTGTCTTTTGATGGAAGTCCTCCTCACATGTGTAGTACTTTTCTGTTTTCTTTAATGGGATACGCTGAAGAAACTCTACCAATTTCTTAATGACTCCAGAACACCACAGTGAACATCATTTATACTGTTCAGCACCAATTTAGGGATGCTCTCACTGTGGGGCATCTCTGTGTTGATGCAGAAAAAATAATTGTTATTCATATTTATTGTAGTGATGTTCCTACTTAGCGCAGTGATTGGAATCCCTATTCTAAGTGACCCCAGATTACTATGCACTGAGTTGTAATTGTTTCGTCTCATTTCTCAGTCTTTCCCCTCCCTGTAAAGCTGTCAAGTATTGCTTGCTTTGCTCAGTGAGCCTGCCTTTAATAAAAGTTATGCCCCTCCCTCTAGAACAGCAGCTCTCAGTGGGGGCGATTTCCCCCCCAGGCGACATTTGGAGAAGTATGGTGACATTTTTAATTGCCACTGTTTAGAGGGGGATGAGATCTAATGGGTAAAGGTCAGGTTCCTAAACCTCTTCAGATGCACAGGATCCATCTTCCCAACAAAGAAATACCTGGGCCCGAATGGCAATAGTGCTCAGGTTTTGAAACACTGACCCAGGATTGTGGAAGAGTATGTAGGGTCCAAAGGGAAACCCAGGAACTTTGTCTAAGGTTGAGAAAAGAAAAGTATGTATTGGTTCATGGTCATTGGTGGGATCAGGGGTGTTTCATTTATTACTTAAGAACAAAAATATTCTCAGGGATTGAGGCTCTTTGGCCTCCATCTGAACGAGGTATTAATAATTGCCCATAAGTTAAGCTCTTTAACACCTGTGTGCACACAAACTGTTTTCCTTTAAGGAAGAGAGCTTGCAGCTTTTTTTCTTTTCTGTAGTTATTTGGCTCAAATATTATTGCTACAGTAAAAAATTATCACTGTGGTATAAATACTGTAGTATATAGTATGTTTCTAAGGGATTTTCAAATTTCTATTTAAAATCATTTTTATGCTAACAGTGGCCTAATTGTTTAAGTCATAAGACATGTTTTCTGCCATGTTTTGATAATATTTGGGGAAATGGGTGGCCAAATGAACACCTCCTCCCCCACCCCCCACTGCTGCTGACTTCTTTTTCAACCACGTTTTTTGGGGGAAACTTGATTTTAACCAACAAAAAGGTAAAAACGTCTACAGTGACACAGCTATTTTTGAGGGAGTTCTGTTTAAAGCCAAAAGACTGAATCTTGTCCTTGTTCACCCCCTCTCACAGGTTTTTCCAGTATTTAGAGCTCACTGACCCCAAAGGGAATCTTGCTGCCCAAGGTTTGGGGCCGCCTGTACTTTATAAAGCGCATATGTTCTGACCTGCTTACTTAATGGTCTTGAGGTGGGAGCGTCTTTCAATTTTAGAATAAGGATAAATCCTATTTTCTGAATGCAACACTGATCTCAGTAACAGTTTACTAGGCATTTACTAGGTTAGGGAATATATTTGAATGATTTTAAGTAGAGATATAAATCATTTTTCTATAATGATGTACAGCATATATCTTCCTGTATATCTGGATCTATAGCAGTGCATGAGATATGGAAATACTTTTTTTAACAATGCATATTTGACTAATTTGACTCAATTGCCATGCATTTTACCAATTATGTACATTTATTTAGTGCATAAAAAGTGTAACAATTAATATTGAAGTGTAAATGAGTATGCATGTTCTACCACTGTTTTATTCAAATACGATGTGTCAAAATCAATTTGATATGAAATGCAGAGTGATAGATGAGAGTGATAGATCTAAGGTATGTACAGTACAGTATGGAATTCCCTCAGTCTCCAAGCAGCATTTCAAAAGAAAAAGTATTATATGATATTTAATACAGGAGTTTCTTAATGTGCATTAAGTAGATGAGATATTACAGAACAGGGTTATACACACATTGCAAGATAAGGGTTGGCCTATAAAAACTGTGACTTTTCTGCCTATATTTATATCACTTTTCCTGTCTATATGAAAATTAAAGAAATTCTGAAAGTAAAAAAATCCAATAAAATTTCAAGTAATTTTTCAGTACTTTTGCTAGCTAGTGTTTTTAATTTGATATTTTACAATCATGTTTTCTAGTTTTTATTTTCCTTTGGAAAGTTGCTATGTAATTTTCCTCATGTTTAAGATTTTTAAAAGCTGGCCTCAGTGTTTTTACATATTGCTTATGTCACTTTTAAATGAAAAAATATTCTTTGTGTCTATTGTGACATTTGTAGTTTTAATATAAGAAAAAATTCATTTTTGTTTCTCGAGGTCTCAAGAATAGAACTGTTTAATATGATGATTTCATTGCTGAGTCCTTTAGGAAATCAGCAAAACTAGATGAAGAAAGGGTAGAATATTTTTCAGTATGCTATAACAAATTGTAATTGCATATTATTATAGTATTTTTAACTTAGAAATTCTATAAAGATTTACCTTGAAAAGAAAACTATCATTTTTGCCCATTGAATTTGTGAAGGTAAACTTGGAAGATTAAAGGAGGATGGAAATAATTGATGATCCCTTTATAAGTTTTCAGAGAAAGGAACCTCACAGATATTTCTCATGAAAAAGTTTTTTTTAGAAAACTGCATTTACTATAACTGAAAAAATAGTCATATGAAAGCATTAATCTGTTGAAGTGTTCAGCAGTATATATATATATGTTTTTGTTTTTGTATATGTTTTTCTTAGTTGGAGGAACAAACCTATTTTGAATCATTTTTCTTAACACTTTTTCCATCTTTATGTAAATTTTCTTAGAAATCATAAATGAAGCAATATTTCCTGGAACAAAGCTCTAGCAGAACTATCTAAATAAAGCTTACTTTGTAAATTAAATCTCTTTCTAAAGTGCCAAAATACAAAATGCTGATATTTTAATGTGAGAGTCAAAACCTCCAGTAATCCTTTTGCTTTTATATCCTTTTCCCTAATATCTGCCTTTTAACCACAATTTTCACACAGAGACAAGCAGTTGTTTTCAAACTTTCCACCCTCATCAAAAGAGATATACCTAAGGTTATAGCATAACTAGAAAGCACTGATATGAAATTAAACTGTTCTGGTTTCTATAACTGAGTCCCCTCCTCTATTCATTCAAGTGATTAATACTTTCCCGTTTTCTTGTTACACTTTGATCTCACATCAGATGCATAAGGGGAAAGAACCAATCTCTTTTATTGTCTTCTATGTGCTATGAGACACCAATTCTCCATGACAAGTTCTGAGTGTAGGTTTCCATGCGGCACTTATCAAAAGGTTAAGATTCAGCCTACAGAGTACGAATTTAGATGCCCCCATTCAGTACCATTGCAAACCCCACTGTAATGGCTGCACATTGCACATTTAGGAAAATCTGCTCTCAGCTTCCCTAAGAGGATGCTGAAATGCTGCCTTATGAATTCCAAAATGAATTAATGAAGAACAACACTGGAGATGAAATGTATATGTGTGTGTATCACAGCTAACATGGCAACTGGAATACAAAGCTTTTTTTTTTCTCACATTTTGCCAGCTATAGCATAAACTTCCCACAGAGAATGAGGATTAACAGCCTGTCTCCTTTTGGGTGGGGGAAGTATGAGTCGAATAAAATGTAGAATCTGCAAATGGAGCTCTGAAATGATGTAGTTACGTTACATATGTAGTCTATTATGGTAACTGGGAACATGTGTGTCGTAATGTTGGGCAAACTGATTCTAAAAGTGGGAGAGAGAACAAAAACTGACCCCCAAATTCTGCTCAAATCACACGATCCAAACAAGATGCACCACTTGGGGAAATTGGATAGAATAACATTCTCTTCTGCCCACCACACCCATCCTTACCCTCTTCTACCCTTTCACACTCCCCCCTTTATATTTCAGATATATTTTTCATCTTTCAATTTGGATGGCTAATTTTCCCTATCATGATAGAATGTCAGTATGTCTTTCAGACTTTATTAGGCTTTTCTGAATGTATGGATAACTTTGAATTTCATGAACTTGAAATACTTTCCAAGAAAAAATAAAGAAAACCCTCTAACATCAGGACCTGAGAGAATTCAGGAGACTGGAAGACATCAAGACTGTTAGACCTACAGAGACACTGACCATGCATTTGGCATCTTGATCACTTACATCACTGGTTAAAACTGCTGATGTTGTATGTGCTCAGGTGTGTGTAGCCCTATCTGGAATGAGTCCTTCAAAAGGGGATATAATGGGGAATTGGAAACAAGTACAAATGTGGAAATGATAGCTCATTTCCAGTCTAAGGAATTAAGAAGTACAGAGTAGGGAATAAGTGGTTGGCAATTCGAGTACGAAAAGGAATAAGACCGAATTTCAAGAGAAAGAAGGGACCAAAAATTTTTCAGTGTGAGTTGGAGAAAACATGGTAGATGGTGCACATTCATGACACAGACACTAATGTAATGAAGTGAATAATTTAAAACATCCAAATTTATAGACTGTTGTGGGGTCTCATATGACTTTTTCTCTACCTCTTACTGATGTGATGACTTATTTGTCCTTTCATCTTCGACTCCTTACTAAGCTTAAGGTGTGAACATGTATTGATATAATATACTTCAAAAATTTGTCATTTAAATCGTCATTGGTGCTATTGTAAACTGCTGGGTTTTAACCTCAGTCTATGGGAATACCACCTTTATTCATTTCCTGGGGATTCTAGAAGACCAGCTAATCAGCAGAGATGTTCTACATCAAGGCAGGGTGGGTAATACAGTCAGTTGTCAGTTTGCAGACGGAAAATTAGATGGAGGGTGAGCACACGGTATTCTGGGGTTGCATGCCCTGTCAAATATTGCTCAAAGAGATGGAGAAGAATAGGCAACTCACCGTCCTTCCTTTATTTTTATATTTCTACCCCAATTGCTCTAGCAGACATGGAAATGTACAGGATAAATGCCAGATAAGACTTGCCAAAGAGGAAAAAACGAATTTCTAACTCTAAATCCAAATGGTTACTACTGTTTGCCAATTGTTTCTCTAAAATGTCTTTACAACATTCTTTTTCTCTCTCATTCTTGTAGCTAAGTGCAGGCCTCCTTAACTTCCCACTTGCCAGTTACCTTTCACCTTGCTGCTCCAGTAGTTCCTGTTCTGCCCTTCTTTATCCTCTCATCATTTTAATCCCTTTTATGAACATTTGTTAACTTAATATTCCCATGAAACCTCTCCTAGTTGATACAATGGCATGCTCCTTCTCAAAAGTTTCCCAGAGTTTCCCAGATATTGACCAAATATCCTTCCCTTGATACTTAATATCCTTCCATAGTATGGCTCCACTATATTTACAACTTATCTCTAATGAGTACTTTCAGACTCCCTTACTTTAGTCAAATAGCCTCTCATTATTGTCTAAACTCAGTTTATAGTTTCCCACTCTCCTATCTTTGCTTTCACGGTCCCAGACCTAGCAGTACTATCTGAGTGTTCCATGCTGCTGTGCTCTTCCAGGGCCCTATATTCCAAGAAGTTTTCCTCAGTCCTTCCAGTTAAGTCATCTTTTCTGAAATTTTTATATTTCTACATATTTTGTGGCACAACAATTTCTGTCTTGGAGTATTGTTCTCATACAGTTACATTTGAATATATTTTTATCTGCATCTGTATCTGATGTGTCTTTGTTAGCTCTGTTGTTCAGTGCATAATTGTACATGCATGACCTGGGTAAGATTTACCTTTATGTTCCTAGTATTCCTAGCACATTGCTTGATGCCTAAAAACACTCAACTATCTGTTGAGTGAATTCATTAACATACTTAGGAGTTTAACACTTGTGTACCTTAGATGCATTCATAGCAGTTTTCCAGATGATTTTTAAATTGCTTATTCTTTCGTTATACACCGTCATTTGCCCATAGTTCTTGATCACCTATACCTCCTTTTCAAGAGGCTGTATCTGGAAAATCAATTGGAAATTCTATGTTTTAATTGTTCCCAAGACTGAGGCAGCTTAGTTGTATCTTAATAATCCTGTAGAAAAGTTTATTTTTTCACAAATAATAAGAAACTGAAGAGAGCCCTGGAGATTTCACAACTCTGTTTAGTAATCTAGGGTTGTGGAGTCTCATAAAAATTATGTCATCAATTGCTACAGGGTAAATTAATTTATTATTCCTAGCTGCATATAATTACAGAAACAACTAATCTCTTTGATATCATGTAGACGAAAGAAATTCGAGAAGTTAAGAAAATATGCACATTGTGGTAATAAAAGATATTTGTATTAGTAGGTATTTAAAATAAGTTTGGGCTGGTGAATTTAGGCTTGAATTAGCTGATTCAAAACCACTGTTTTCTACTTACTTGAATTAAAACTATAAATATTGCTAACAATTTTTATAAATAGTAATCGTTTTGTATTATTGAAAATATATTTGGATTTATGCTTGCCAAAATGGATGTTTGAAAAATACTTTAAAAAATTAGACAGTGATGTCTTTCATGTAAATAGATGCCAAATAACTGATTTGGCCAATTTCATGATTTATTTAACTGTTTACAAAATATTTTCATTTATATTTCTCACTTAATTTTATTTTCCAAATAACCCTGTGAGATGGTTGAAATTAATTTGTTTTACACACAAGAACACTAAATAATAACAAATTTAGCTCCTCAATACCCAGAACGAGCTAGATGCTGAGATATAACTTTGTATTCTAGGCCAATGTCTTTTAAAACACTATTCTCTTTATAGTAATATATTGTTTATGTGGTACTCAGTAAGTATTTGTTAATCAAGGAATTGTCTTCAAGGCTATGTATAATCTTTTAGAATATAGGTATATCTGGCACAGAATTATATTTTGTAAGTGAATATCAATAGATCAAATTTTGTAATACCAATTATGTAGTCTATGATTCTTAAAAGACAATGTAGAATTACCTAAGGTTTTATCTCTATATAAACCTTGCATTCTTCATGACAGACTCTTGAATGACTCAAATATAGGTCCTCTCTGGATTCAGCGATGTCTCTAGATCTTTTCACTTTTTCTATTGAGACTATGTTATTGAGATGACTGGGAGAATTCTTACATATGTGTGATTGATAAATTCATGGATTTTTCTGAGATAGCTTTGAATTTGTTTTTGAATGTTGGGTAACACTGGATTAATAAGTGATTCCTTATTTACTGTCAATTATATGGTAATCATTTATGAATGGCTTTAGCTGGATGCTCCTCTTATTTTTATGTATAAGTTTCATTGTATAACAGCAATGGAAACACTCCAGGCCACACATTTCAGCATGATTATTATACCTCACAGGTGGTTAAATCTATTTTAACTGCCTTTATCTATGGGTTCCTTAGCTCACCCACAGTTTTGACCATGATAACTTTTAAATTAAAGGGTTTTATTGAATTTTAATTAAGGACAACATTAAGGCTGCTGCTCTAAATTTAGCAAACTTGAAAGACATTTGAGTTTTAGCAAAATAAGTAAAAAGGTGTCTGAAAGGCAACACAGAATGCAGGTCATGAATTGAACATTTATTTAAAAATGTTAGTCAAATTTCTTATAGTTTCAGGAGATGGACTCTGAGAGAGAAGCCAAATGCGCTATTTGTTATGACAAATATTCTTTACTTATGTTAACACCAAAAAAATAATCTTTTAGTGCTTTCGATTCTGTATTTACGAAATAGAAATGACTAAGCAATTTTCAAGGGCATGTTGTATTTTATAGTTGTTATTGCTTATCATTTTATCATTAATGGGCATATGTAACTACTTCCTTTATGCTTAAAGTACATTTTATTCATTAAGGGTATGAAACCTTTTTAGCTCTATAGGTATTAGCACTTTAAAATATGAAACCCCCCTCCCAATATAACATACATTTCCAGATCCTAACATATCAATAGCTGTGTTTTCATTATCTGTTAATTGAAATGTTATGGATTAGTAGTAAGGTTAGTATAATTTACTAGTAGTGAATTTGTGTTTATAAAACATGAAATATGCTACATATTTTTGAAAAAATATTTAATATGATAAGAGATATACCACTTTATTAATTTACAGAGTGTTTTGTTCCCAGGGATCCACTGAAATAGTGGGCCTTTCTTTGGGGGTAAGTACGCTGGGCATTGCAGCAGTAGGAAATAAATTTCAGAACTGTCTCATCTTCCTGGAAGTGAGAGCCCTTTCAGTTAGATGCAGATGCAGCATGGCCCGGAAGTTACACTGAACATCAGACAACCCTAGGGTCTGCTCTTGGCCCAGAGCCACTCACTGCCTAACAAAGTAGGAGTATTTTAAATTCCCAAGTCTCAGTTTCCTCATCTGTAAACTGGAGAGATTCATGATACCTATGTTAGTGGGTTGCTGTGAAGATGTTACATTTTTTAATGTAAATAATTACCATATTTCCTGGCACACACTATACATTTAGGGATGTTATTGTTATCATCATCATCATCATCATTGTTATTTTTCTTGTGTTGTATATGATGATCCCTTAAACCTCACTATAAAATAGTGTATTCCACTCTGGTAAGGGTTGGGATATATACTAATTACTGAGAGTGTGTGTCTATAGTATGCTAAAAACAAGGAAACATAAACAGTTCATTATTTAAATTTATTGGCCTTCATTAGTGTTTCCCTTATTGTGCCCTATTCAAGGTTGTTCTGGATATAGCAAAATAAGCTGGGCCAGTCACATAATCAGTAAGTTACAATTCATTCAAAATTTTAAAGCATGTGCCATATGATAATTTTAGGAAAGAAAATAGTGTATCTAAAATTACTCTAGCAGTGAAATACTGAATTCCCTTCTGAGAACATTGGAGTGCAGTTATTCAGATGAATCTAAACAATCTAAAGGTTTTTCTTCCCTTACTGAACTGACATATTTCTCAAGTGGCTACTGTTTGACAGTTTTAAGGTTTATATTTTTAAAATACATTGAGTTGATCTAAAATTGTCTCTGTGACTCCTTACACACCTGGCTTGCGCATGGCTCTGGTTGTGCCAAATAAGTTTCAAATGGAAACAGTTCCATTAGCAGGAGCGGGAGTAACCCAGTTCAAGTTGGACCAATATCCCTCATTTTACAGTTGATCAAATTCAGTGTATACAGTGTTCTTGGGACTTTAATGGTATGCTTAAAGGAGGTTTAATACCTCTGGGCCTACAAAATGCTTTGTTTATGCATACAAGAGTAGTAAGTCATGGAAGTCCTATCTGTTCTGTGTGGCTATATTCATGCACATCGACTGGAGGAACACAGTAGAGGGCAGAGTCCAGCATTTAGGAAACACATTGATTTGATGAATTAGTCAGAATGATCATAGACATTAAAGTGAGCTACCCATGGAGAAATTGGAATCCTCATATACTGCTGGTACGAAGGTAAAATTGGGAAGCCACTTTGGAAAACAGTCCTGTAGTTTCTCAAAAGACTAAATGTAGAGAACCATATGTCCCAGAAATAGTTATATACTACTCATTAATATATTCCCCAAATAAATAAAAACATACAAAAATTTGTACACAAGTTCATTGCAGCATTATTCATGATAGCCAAGAATTCGGGGAAGCAGCACAAATGTCTATCAATTGATAATGTATAAAAAATGTGATATATTCATAGAGTGGAATATTCTTCGGCAAGGAAAAGAAGTGAAGTGCAAACACATGCCACCCCATGGATAAACCTTATAAACAGTATTCCAAGTGAAAGAAGTTGGTCACAAAAGGCCACATATTGTATGGTTTGTTTTATATGAAATGTTCAGAAAGTAAATTAGAGATTGCCTTTGACTGGAGCTGGGGTGAGACAGGAGGAAATGGGGAATAACTTCTGATGTGTAGAGGATTTCTTTTGGGGTGATGAAAATGTCCAGTAATGATTTAGTGCTGGTTCCACAATTCCCTGAATATACTAAAAAAACATTAAGTTTTTAAATGGGTAAATTGTATATGTGAATTATGTACATATACATAATCTCAACAGAGCTGTTACATTAAAAAAGTGAATTGTCCATCTTGCCTCTGTATCCCACATATATTCATGATTAGTTTCATAAACCAGACTATCATGAGGATTTTCAGGTTTCAAATTTAAAGGAGTTGACACAGGCATTTTCAAGAACAGTATTCAGTGAAATGCATCAAAGCCTAAGTGAACTCCCTAAAGAAACACTTTAACTCATGAGCTTAAATAATAACCAAATTTAATTCATTCCAGGTACATTCTCATTAAAGAAACTGCTGGCCAAAATGTTGAAATAAACATTTAGCTACTAAGTGAACAAATTAAACTCCTTTATGATTTAATTGCACCAGTGAGTATTTCTTTCTGGAATGTGTTTCTGCTTTGATACATTTCAGTACACATCATGAATTATGTTGAATGATGGCATTTCAGAATGTGTATATGTATATACATATGTATTTTCAAACAGCATTTAAAATGTTATTTAAAATATGTATGCATGTGTACATGTGAACATTCCAATTTCTATGTTTGTGTGTATGTATACAATATAGAAAGACATATTCCCGTAAGTCCCGTGTAGTGTAGTCATATTGTGGGGTATATATTTGCCAACTAGTTGCAAGCATTAACAGAAATATTCTTTCTCTGCCTTCTCTCCTTTCTACTCCATATATATACATATGTGAATGTACAAATATTTGATAATGTTTATTTATCATGTGATAGACCCGCAGTATTTATGGAAGACTATTTTAATCATCATGCATATTTTGAACCACTGGAGCTATTTTGAGGAATTTTTAGTGCTTTGAAAATATACAGCATTTCACTTTTAGATGCATACAGATTCATGGCAGTGGTTGTAGAAAAGGAATAACTATAAAAAATAAAACAAAACAGAATTCAGCCCAAATGTTTTCTAACTCTTTCAGATCTTAGTGCAGTGCTTTTCAGTGAGTTGTTTTTGTCATTGAATTTTTTACAGTTAACATAAAAATTATAGCTTATCCCTCCTACCTTATTGATAATTTGATGAGAAATTAGAACATTCCCTTCTGAAAGATAGATTGTTTTCAAAGTCCCTGAAATTTGAAAAATTTCCTTGTGGACTCACTTCACCATACTCCTTATGGGTATACATAAGTCATACCCATACATTCTTTTCTGACCTAATTTTAGCTCTGCAAGTCTGGTTGTGTGCTTGGTGAGTACATTACAGATGGTCAGATGTCTCACCTGACTGTTCCATTTCTATAGTTGAAAATCACCATTTATGTCCTTTCCCCTCTTGTCCCTCCTGGAACATCCCCCTTCCTCTGCCACTCATAAATCCTCAGAGATAGTTACTACAATTATTCACTTTTCCACAAAACATGTTTATGCATCACTTCCCTATACCTTTAAGGAGGATACATGACTTTTAAGAGTGAAACAGCGAAATATACTGCTGAAGTATAAGGTTGTTGTATAGCATTTAGCCAGAAATGAGGCGGCAGTCCTATTTGTGCCTAATGCAAGCTTTGTCTTCAGTTTGGGAACTCACTGCCACATAGAACAAAGGGACAAAATGCAGACTAGAAAGAACAGCACTTGCCTCTTCAAGGTGGGGTGAAGAATGTGTCCCTGAGCAAATAGACACAGTACACTGAATCAGAGCACAGGGGCTAAGACCGTCCAAAGGGAGGGACACTATCCTTGGGGCCAAATAACTTACAGACTGTCTTAGAGGAAACCTGATCTCTTTAAATATACTGTGACAGACCTGGTATGTAGTGAAAGGGGAATATCACAAAGAGTAAGAATTTCCTGTACAAGACCAGCACATACTAGTGAGGGTGAAGAGTGGCGGGAGGCTCATACAGGAGGATCAGCAGCAGTTAAACAGCTGGAAGCAGGGATGTCCGTTCTGGACCAGGAGTAAAAACCTTTTAGCCAAAACATCCAGACTATCAATTAGAGATTGCTGTGTAGGCTCAAATTGTGTGTATTTTTCTCATTCCACGGAGTTGTTTCAGTCCTTTTGATCTACTACTTTGTTGTCTTTCTAAAAAGTCAGCAACTCCAGTAGACTGATACGGCCCTTCAGTGGGCCAGATTAATCATTCCTTATCAAGTTCAAGTTCTGGTCCCCACAGCAAATAAAACTGGAAAACGTGATATTATTAAGTATTACTTATGTTGTACCATTTGCAGAGAATATTTTTCTTCCACTTTCTTTTCTTGAAGTACTCATTTGTGAAGGTTCTCACAAAATGCCACTTCTACAAAGTGGCCCAAGCGTATGGCCCAGCTGAATTAAATTGCCTTCCATCATGAACGCGTAACTCTGCACCTGTAATTCTCTTATAGCAGTTAGCATTGTTTCACAGATGTTCACTTGGACGTGAGATTCTTTAAGGAATGGGCCTTAAGTAATTTGATCATCATTGGCACAGTGCCTGAACATGGTCCATAGAAGTGGAACCAATAAATGAGTTTGGTTGAGTGTCCAGTTTGAGTTTAACATACATGAGAAACTCCCTAGATTTACCCACTGTTATTTGTTTAGTTCTAGCTAACATGCATTTCTCCATCATTTTTTAGCCTCACTTAGAAGAGAATAGGAGATGATGACCTAGCACCTAAATGTCCAATAGCAACTATTGATATCTTAGAGAAACTTAACAGTGGCAGAACTCCCCTTCACCTTTCAACAGGGGTCAGAAAGAATTACTCACCTGGACCTTGTGACCTTCCCTGTTTCCTAGTCTTCTCTATTCATTGCGATGAGATCTATCATATTTTAAAGTCAGGGGTTTTGGAGGCATATTTATCTCAAATTTATCCTTGTGCAGTACACTTTTCATGAGATTATCTGCCAGGTAGCACACACCTGGCACCTTTTCCAGAAATTTTCCTCCATGTACCTACCCTCTTCCAAATGACTGCAGCTCAAACAAAACTAGTCCAGGGATAAATATTTGAACTCAAGAACTCTCTTTTCAGAAATTTGGATTTGGAACCTCAAGTGGGTGGACCAGTTTCTTACTCTGCTGTCATCAAAACAGGCCACATGGTAGGAGAGACTGAGAAAAGCAGAGAAAGAACTGACTGAACACATGTGCAGAAAAAGAGATGAGAAAGACAGAGAAGCCTAATTCTGTGAGTCCTCATTTGCATCTTTTCCCTGAGACTAGGGCATATTCCTAGCTTTGTGTTTCATAAGCAAGCATGGTATCTTTATAATGAATTTTCTTTTTGTACAAGATAGATAAATTTGGGTTTCTGACAGCTGACCAGAAGTGTTCTAATAATTTGTCTTCATATAGCATAAAGAATTGATTGCAAAATAGTAATTTTTTTCTAAAACAATCTATTATATTATATTCATATCTTCGTATTTCTATGACTTCTTTCTTACCGTAGGCACGAGCTCCTGAGGAGTCCATCCACCACTTCTTGGTACTCCTGTCATTACGGGAGCTTAAGACTTTGTGCCTAATGTTCCCAAGCAGGTAGATATAACTGGCATGTACCATGAGCCTTATTTCAGCATTAGAGAGTGATGGTATATATCAGTGCCATTCCTCTTATTTACTGTAAGAGAAATGGCAATTAGCACAACTAGTAATATCTTTACTCCTGGCATATACCATGGAAACGCTAGCTCAGGGAGCAGGAGATAGTATTTAGGCTTAAAGGAGCTAAGAAAAGATGGAGGCAGAACAAAAAAAAAAAGAAGCCAGTGAAATATGACCAGAGAAGATGAGAGGAATGGAGCAGAAGGACAAAATCACATGAGGGTCTAATTGAGCAAAAGCTAGCCTCCAGATAACAGAGTGACCTTGAACTAAAGCAGAGACATGCATCCAGTGTTTATCTGATACTGTGGTATGTGTAGGATTGGAAGTGGCTTTTCATTTATTGTTAGGGCTAAACAATTATGGTCATTTGTCAGCTAGTTTTTGATCACTTTAGCCATTTATTTGTTCAATACATTTTAATTGAGCACCTGTTATGTACTGAGCTGTGTTTACACTGTTGTAGAAATGCACACACCCTCACTCTTATGGGACTCAGAGTCTAGTAAGGGTGATGATCAACGAGTACTTCAGCACACAATTCTGAGACCACATGTTCTGATGATTGCTATGAACACTTCCCTTGAATCACCCTAGATCATAATGCCATCCACCATTTCCTTTTGTAGTCAAGTATTTTCAGGCCAGAGATTAAGGGCTGTGTTTGGAACCTGAGTCAGAAACCAATGCATAAAGCTTGAAGAATAGCTTCTAGAATAAGGCACATCATTTTCTCCTAATTAGTAAACCAAGTCATTATTCATCCATTGTCTTGCTTTTGAATGATTTGGGTTGGAGAGAAATGGTGACATGTGAGCACATGTGATTGACCTGGTCTGGCTAGCAGAGAGAGGGTCAGGGACTTGATTGTCTTCTACAAGTTCAGACAGCTCAGCACTGTCAGAAGAGGAGAGGGGATAGTGCCTGCCAGGACTGGCCATTTTCGGAAATCTGTATTGGAAAGTGATGGAGCACCCTTAATGTAATATCCTGCTACTTCATATTCTTAGCAGGGATTAATGGACCCGAGGCATGAATTGTTGTGAGTTAGGGATTTGAGAAGACAGGGGAGGTCCAAGTGCGTCCACTGTGCCATTGCCCGGGCTCACTTTGAGCACTAGCACGACTCTTTAGCTGCCATCCCAGAGCCACCTGGATGGACTCTGTCCTGCAAGATGTTTTCTCTCCAGAAGCTAAAAATTACTTTAAATCCTAAAACAGTGCTGAAGGCCAATGCACAACAGTGCACTTTTATGTGAAAGACATCAGATCTGTTCAAAAATCACCTACAAGAGCTGTGAAAGCAAGGCAGCCGGTGTGCTCAAATAATTGAATAGTTTATGTAAGCGTGGGTGAGGAGCACACAGTGAGATGCTAATGTGGGAATAGACATTCCCACAAGGGCAGATCAAACAGGATGCCAAGCGACATGTCACTGGAGCATCTAGAAGCCACTCAAGTTCTTGCCTCTTTGTGAGGATGGACTGCAATGGTTTGTATTGTGCCAATCTACATGCAATCTGGATTTTTCCAGAAATCTTTAGTTTGATATTAATTATGTGCCCCTGTGTCATTTTGGCTTTGCCTGCTAATTACTACCTCAGAAGTACTTTTTCTGTCCTTTATAATTATTTCTAAATCGGAAATTGAATGTCATGACACACACTTTCATTTATCATACGCGTAACCTTATCATGTGTTCAGCTGCAACAGAGACTAATTTCTCACAATTATCTAGCTATTCAAGCAGTCAACAAATGTGTATTGATTGCCTAGCGCTAGGGTCAGCAAACCAGGGCCCACAGGCTAAATCTGGCCCACACACTGACCATTTCTATATAGCCATGAGTTGAAAATAGTTTTACATTTCAAAATCATTGAAAAATCAAAGGAGTATTATTTTGTGTCACATAAAAATGACATGAAACTCAAATTTCAGTGTCTGTGAATAAAGATTTATTGGAATGCAACCACACCCATTTACCTATGTATTGTCTATCACTGGTTTTACTTCACAGTATAGTGGAGTTGAGTAGTCACCACACATATTATATAGACTTGAAGGCCTAAAATATTTATTGTATGGCCCTTCATAGAAAAAAAATGTATCAACTGTGGCTTGGAGTACACCCAGCATAATATGCCTCCATCTGGGGATAGAGAGACAAACCTCCCCGTAACTCAGGGCTCCCCAGGTTAGTGCTTGATAGAGTGAGCCCAGAGTGCTGGAAGGAATGAGGAGAGACCTGTACACAAACGGGAAGAGTCACAAGAAGCCTACGGGATCAAAGGGTATCTTTCAGAAATACACAATGCATTGATAGCTGTTTGGAAATGAATGTGTTGGTTTCCCCCCAAAATACTTTTTAACTTCTCTGCTAGTAATTTTGGCTGTATTATAGTTGAGTTTTAATGTAGTCATGAATTAGTGAGTTAATGGCAGTTATACATATATTGAACATATTTTTGTTCCTGCTAAGCCACTATTTAAAACCTTTTAAAACTGATTTTCATAGAAAATGGTAGCAATAGAAAGCTTATTCTGAAGCAATTCAGTGTTGGGTGAGTCATTCTGAATCAAAATGGAATCAAATCAATAGTGATAATAAAGAGAGGGATAGCAACAGTTTGGGTGACATCAGCCCTAGTGGATTAATACTTAATTTGGGCAGTCAACATAAGAAGGATTTCAAAACACTCACATTGCTGTTTATATTTGAATCTCCTGGTATAGAGAAGTGGTTAGAAAAATGACCTTTAGGGTCACACAGACCTCGATTCTTGTTCTTGTTCATTTGCTCTGTAACCATAGTAAATTATTCCCCACAAATAATTTCTTCATCTCTAAAGAGGAGAGAATGATTATCTCAGTTTTATAGCACTGTTGGGATGCAGACATGTAAGGTGGTTAGCACAGTGCCTGACTGAGTAACACTCAGTATGCTAGCTAGCCATTGTTATCAATAAATACTGCCAACATAAAACAAAAGTCAAAGACATAAATAAAATATAAAGAGTACTTGTCTATCTCAATCTCCAGTAACCCAACAAGGACTTCCTGCACAAAATACACTTATCTACAGTTTTCTTAAACATCTGGCTGATCACAGGAATTATACATACATTAAAAAAAAGCAATTTCTTTATTCTGATATTCTGAATAAGAAACCCTGGCTCTTGGAATTTGCATTAAAAACAGCAAACAAACAAACAGACACCTCTCCAGGCACAGAAACCACTCAAATCTTTAGAGATGCTAAGGATGCAAAATCTCTCAATAAATATACAAAAGTGCTGCCATTTAGAACAAAATATAGTTTTGAAAAATGAGGGAAATGTATAATATGAACAGAATAAGTCAAAGTATTTAGGGTAAACCATCATTTCTGAAAATAGAAAGTTTTGTGGTTCATATATAATTTATGTAAGGCAAACCTCCCAGTGTATAGTTTGTATTGTCTTTCTTCTGAAAAAAAACAGAATTAGCCTTTCGATATATTACAATATGGTTACTTTTCAGTTCAAATTATTTCTTTTTACTTTTATCAGGAGTGTTACGCTTTCCCCTCATCAAAGCATCCGCTTTTATTCTATTTTAGACACAAGCCCCTATGTTTCATGGACATGAGCTAAGAACAGTCTTATTGAGAAGAGAGAAACATTTAGAGTAATAGGAGTTGTTACACGCACAGTAACAAATGAAATACATCTTTTGTAAATAACTCCCACCAGAAATCTTATATTTCCAGGCATCTATGCATATACCTTCATATAACAACTTTTGCGTTCGTAAAACATTCATTGAAGGCAGCTCTGCAGTTTTATAGAAAAACAACGTGCCAGGGATGCAAGAATCTTGCCAGTTCTATGAAAAATGACACCAATTAAAGCTTAAATTGCTTGTTTTCTCATAAGGTACATATTTTCATAACTTTGAAATCAAATAATTGCTGCTTTTATATTAAATACAATAAAACAAAAAGGATGCTAGTTTAGAGGAACTGCTACAAGCATTTTAATATAATTTTCCTACCATTTAAAGTCACAAAATATGGAAAACAAGTCAAGTATGCAAAGTTCCAAGGAGATAGAGAAACTCCTTCAGATTATTACATCATTTGTCTTTTGTGTCAGGAAATGTGTATATGATTTCATTGTTTGATTAAATGCCAAAAAAAGGCACATTGCTCTTATCTAACTGATTACAGATTTTATTCATATGAAAAAGTATTTGTTAATGCTTTACCATTAGGAGAGTTATTTCTTTTTTTTTTTCAAGTTCTAAACATACACTTCCAAAAAAATAATCTTCTAACTTCCCAGTCTTTATTTCTTTATTTTATATTAACAATACGTGATACTCAAATTTCCCAAAGTAAAATCCAGTCCCTAATGATTTCATATCTGCAAACTTAGCAAACAATTCCTTTCTGATTGGGCAGAGTGAGTGTGTGTGTTCAAGCTCTGAAATACATCATATCAATTTTCAAAAACATTAAGGAAAATACTTCTTAAAATGTTGAGATATCTAAAATAAAAGATTTTTAATACACGTCTCTGGGGCATTAAAAATCAGAGAGGAAAATACAACCTAAAATCTGAATCAAGTATTGTAATATGTTTCATTTAAATACCTTTATATGGTAATTCTTTAATACACATGTAAAACTGCTGTTAAGCAGATGAATTCTAATTTTCTTGAGCAACATGAAATACTGATTAATAAACTTGTGATATTTATTTAAAAAACTTGTAAGGATGCTGTCATACTGATGCTTGTATTTGTATCCGGGGTGCCTGAGTGACAGCTATGGTTTCAGAGAGAGATACCATGTGCTTCTCATGGTATAAACTAGCTGTCTGCATTAATAATAAGTTTGTGCTGAAGCCAATTTGAGGCTACATCGAGGGATTTCAAGGTCACTTGGCAATGGCCTGGCCTCCATTAACTTCTTCAGTAAAAGTCCCAGTGATCCTTCTTTGGCCTTGAGTGTGGGTTATCAAAATCATCCCTCTTAATATTTCCACATAAATAGCTTGTTTCCTTAAATAGTCATTATATTCAGTGGGGACAGTTTCTGAAAGCTTCTCAGTTCAATAGAAAAATGCATTTGGAAAAGTCTGTTATTTTAAAATATATCTATATTTGGAAAAAGGAGGCTTTAAGAATGCTTTGAGTACTTAATTAGAAGACATTAAAGACAGCTAAATGTTCCCCTTGTCATGGGGAGCAAGAAGTGATATAAAACAGTGAGATTTCCAAAATATTGGGACTGCCAGTTTGCTAAAAGACAAGTTAGACAGTGGGGTAAATAATTACGCTATGTTCACATACATACACTGCTTTTTTTTTTAAGGCTTTTTCTTGCTTAATATATAAAATTAAAAAAATTGATATTAACCTTTTGAGCTACCTTCTTTACCATGCCTATTTGGAAAAATGTTCCCTCCCACCCAGAAGTCGTTATTTACATTAAAATGTGTAAACAATGAAGCACTTTAATGAAGAGGGCTTGGAAGAGGTTGGCGAGAAACACTAAAGAGAAATAGATCTTATTTATTGTGTTATTTAAACCTGAGTTACGTTACACCATCTTACATTTAAGAGGCAGCCTGCTAATGCAAGCAAGGGCGTCTCCTGCAACAAGACAGAGATTAATGCCATGTGTACTGATGATGCTCCACCACAATTCAGAATTCTGTGGCGCCATGACGCCCCTGTTTTATATGGTGGTTTGCCAAGAGAAAATTACTTAAACCAATTGTGAATGCATTCCTTTTTTACTTTTTATACAACCACATTTATGTAAGTAAATAGTATAATGAATATTTTTGAAATGATCCATCATTTTGAATTCACCTAGTTTGTATAAAACGCAACATACAGTTTTTCCTCTTGCAAAAAAGACTTTCACATGGGAATGTTCAATTTTTTTCCCCATGAAAAAGATTTCTCATAGACAACCAACCACAACTGGAATAGATTTTTTTAAACATATTGTAATGTGAGAATTTTCTTCAGCTGGAGGGTGTTTTATTCTTTAAATTGAAAGCCGTTGTTCCTCAGAACTAGTATGACATTGTAATGCATGATGTGCTAGTCACTCTTTATATGCAGAAATTGATATGCTTAAAATACATATTAAATATCGAAATGCTATGTGATATTTGAAACTCCTCCAGTGTTTCAAGTTTGTGTACTTGATAACTGGGGTTACCTTTTGCAGACACATATGGGGATTGCAAATTGCTTAGGGGACTTCACATTGAAAATCATCTCTTTGTTCTAGACTCAGACTAACTTGTTGGTTAAAAATGATGAATTGAGCAACCAATAATTTTGGGGCAGTAAAGTGTATCATAAAACCATCACTTCTCACATTCAACAATTAGCCCAGTTTATTCATGAACAGCACAAAAAGACAGTGAATGTTGAAACTAAAACTTATTTCATTTCTCCTTAGAGAGCAGTTTCTTCCAAAACAGAACTGAGATAATTTATCGGAGGTTTTGGTAAAACGGTTTTTTGGATTTGTTCATTATATTTTTCCAAGGGATATTTTAGTTTTACCATCCAGTGCAAGTGTACATGTGTGTGCAAATACACACATACATATCTTTAGTAAGCATTTTGCTTATTGTTATTTTTATTAAAAGTGTTGAGTTAATATATTAACATTTTGAAGGGGAATTTAATTTCTGATGTCTATATCCCTTACCTGAACAAGATTGCGTTTTACTGACTCCTATTTCTTTTGAATGGGCCTGCTTATTATATTTATTTTAGTCAATTCTTCTTACCTGTAGAATGAATAATAGTATCTCATGGGCTGTTTTAAGGATTAAATAAGACTTTTTGTATAAAGGAACTAGCACAGTACTTAACATATGATAAGTCATCCAGAAAGTTTATTCTTCTCCCTCGCCTCCCCTCATCTCTCACTCTCCCTTCTAGATATGTGAATGATGGCTGGATGATTCCATATTGTCATTGTGAGCCAAACCGATCATGTGATTCCTCTCACAGGACATGGCCAAACTATTTAATATCTGAAATCTGTTGTGCTCACCTTTTTGTCATGGAGGAAGACTAACAATTAATTCATTAACTCATTGAACAAATATTTAAAGAGTGCTACTCTTCTAGGTGCTGGTGACATGTACCTAAGGCACAGTTCAGGATTAAACGCTTCTGTTTCTTAATTTTTAATCAGTTCCCCCTTCAGTGGTCATTAAGCTTCTTTTGATTTACTTTAACACTTTTTCTTGCCTTCACCTTAATCAGAGATGCACTGGTGGGGTTGTAGGTTCATATGAGAATCCAACATGTGTAGCGGTTTTTTGAGCATCCAGTATGTTTAGTTTTCAGTGCTAGGTGTATTAATCCATAAATGTAAATCTCATATTTTTGTTTTCTAAGAACTTATAATGTAATTGGGGATATACATCAGAAGAAAATGAAATTTTCTAAATGCAGGCCACAAGAGCAGATGACAAATTCACATAGGTGTGTTGCTCACTGTACAATTTAGGTAATATATTTCCTCCAGAATTGGAATGGCTTACACCTCATGGACCTAGTCATTACATTTGTATGAAGATAAAAACTGTGTCCTCACTAAGGGTCAAGCATATGAGAACAATCAATAAATGCAAACCAACAGTGAAAAAAAATTGTTTAGCTTGTACTGTCTTCTATGAGCTTAACACAGAGGTTTTGGATATATGAATCCTTTGTTTTCAGTTAACTTTAAACTTTGGTGGCTTCTTACATAGTTAATCCTAATGTTTCCCATTTTGTAGATATTAATTTATGTTACTAAGGCTGCAAAACAATCTTTATTGCATGATGAATTTCTTACTCATCTTGGTATATCCCGTCTTTGGCACTGGCTTGTACATGGTAGTAAATGAGATGCAATCAGGAAACTGAGAGGAAGAGCTGAAGTGTCCTGGACTTCAGAATAAAACATTGGATGGACTGAGATTAGAGCTCAAAGCTGTTGAATTCCAGACCCTAGTTATAGTTATCAATTGTGCATGTCATATTTATCTTCATCCATCCAGCATTTCAAACGGAGGCTTTTATTGATCAAGTAACAGTATTTGTGACCATGCAAGATGATCTCAGAACTTCCAGAGGAGTCATACTGATAGGATGGTCTCAGCCATTCCCATCCAGACCTCCTAAATGCAACAGTTTATTGGGTGTGAGAGACTTTTAAGTGAGCTCATAATCAATGCTCACTGCCTCTGTCCTTCAGGAATAGTAAATATCCCATAGCAATCAGAAGTGGCACGGATCCTCAGAGCATGAATCAAATCTCCTTTAGCTCTAGTGCTGGGCTTTATTCTCAGTGTTTGTCTTTATCTTCCAGCTGCTTGGCGGTATGGCTACATTTCTGCAAAAAAGGTATGCACAGTTGATTTAGGATAAGGGTTTCTCTATAGCTGAAATCTGCATATATAAGCATGCTTGCTTTCAAAGTCTTTGAAATATGAACATTTTACTCATTGTGATATACAATTTAGCAGTTTGGAATATATGACTGTTTGGAGAATGTCTTTAGAAGTTTCATGATTGTGCTGTGTATTTTGTAAACATGAATTTCCCAGAATTTGCAAGAAGGTCAAAGATTTGATCTATGACCCCTTTGTCATGATAATTTTGGCAACTTTTCCATGCCCATTCCTTGGATCTCTCCCTCTGCTCATGTATAACCACTTCAGTGTTGGCTCATCAGCTGTGCACAGCCCTGCCTCTTTCCTGTGAGAGTAAACATTTCATCAAATAAAAACAGTTTCATGACTAGGGTTTCCTTGGCCACAGTTAAAATAAAAGCTTTCCCCTTATGTAATTAAGGCAGAGACAACTGTAGACATGTTCTAAATCCTTAAAATGTTCAATCCTTCTATAGCCCCCATGTGCCCCATTGCAGCTAAAGTCATCTCATTATGTATTCTAGGTGGAAGGCAAAAGACCATATCCTCCTCATGTTGACCTCAAAGTCCTTGAAATCTCATCCGCATCTCCTTGGCTTTTCTTTCATTTAATATTAAGCGTTCCATCATTATCCTTAAACTTTCTATTGATGCACCACTTTTTATTTAAAGAAATAGAAATTGGTTGAATGAATCAATGATTGAAGCTATTTCTCCTGAATGCCTCTATCTCTCCCTGGGAGTGAAGTACTACATATTAGTAATAATTGATTGCCCCATTGCCATAGATAGTCAAAGGGTATTTCTAGGGATCCTCAAGGGCTTAGGTTTAGGGCAGTCACACAGCATCCTCAGAGCTCCCACTCAACAATTCTTATATATGTAATCTAATTAAAACAGTATCCCAGGCAACCTATAGAAATGAGCTATTAAAAATGGATTATAAAAATTATAAATACACTTAAATGTATAGATGCATTAGATGCATAATGGAGAGAGGACGTGTGCATGTGTGTATTTGTGCAGATGATGAGAAGGAGAGTATGGGGTGATTGACAAATAGATATATAGCATTACTGAGAGCCTGGTATGTCCCTGTAACAGAGATGTGGGAACACAATCATGACCCCTAGTCTCCTGGAGCATATAGAACAGAGGCAGGTGAGTGACAATAAACTGAAATAAGAGACATTCAGATTCTGATAAACGTTAGAAGGAAATAAAATGGATCAATGACAAGGAAAGAGAGAGACGTCTTTTTTACAGAAATACACCCTGAAATTATAAGATGAAGCCAATCATGTGAAGAAAACCTAGAAGAGCTCTTCAGAAGAGAGAGTATTAAGCACAGAGATGATGTGGTGGGAATGTGATAGAGACAGCAGTTTGGGAGCGGGGAGGAGTGCAGAAGAGTTGGTTTATTGTGGTGGTGGCTTTTTTTTTTTTTTTTTTTTGGTGTCTTCTGTCTTGGTTACATCCTTGACCTTCACTGGATCTTGTATCTCTGAATGTCTTGGTAGAAAAAAGATGGTTGACTCAAACTGATTCATTCAGGAGAGTTTAGTAAAGGGATTGTTTACAAATCTGTGGGCCGGATTTTGGGAAATGAGCAAGGATCGATCCAGTGCCAAATCAGTAGGAAGGCGAGGGAAACTTCACAGTGTAGGCTCCTGGAGAAAGAGGGTCTCAGTGCTCATAGAGGGTGGCTAGGTGGCAAAGGCGCTGACTGGAGCTGTCCTCTGCAGCAGGGGAGCACAATCAGTTCTCAGTGATGTGGAAGGGGCAACAGGGCAATAAATACCTTAGCGCCCCTCTCCTCTGGTCTTCGGATGTACTCTTCTGGTAAACCCAACAGAAAGCTAGAGGGCAAAGGTGATTTCTGGAGGCCACCCGTACTGGTCATTGCCCAAGGCACAGCGCGGGGCTGGAAAGCAGGGCATGTAAAAGCTAAGAAGAAACATCCAGTATCACTCTCTTTGCAATTTCCTCTGCAGTGCCAGGCATGAATAAGTTGGGGGTCTTCCGGAGTCTGAAGGGGGCACCACAGGGACTCACGACACATTTGGGTGGCTCTGACTTTGGCAGACCACATGATAACCTAGGGGTCAGGAAGCGTTCATGTTTCCTCTTAAAAAATTGTGTTGCTGGGTGATGTAAGTGAAGAATTCTGCCTCATGAGCAGAATAAAATGCCTTTTTTTAGGGTCAGTGTCTATCAGTAACTAAATGTCTCTCTAATCTTTATGTTTCCGATTTTGGGAATGAAGCATTTAGAAGCTGAAAATCATAGGGTAGTGAAGTATTATATGTAACCTGTTTTTTTTATTCATTTCTTATTTAAAATTCACTTGAAGTTTTTGAAAAACAAAGTGACATTTTTTTCTTCTCATTTTCCATTTTGTATTTAGCCTCCCAAGTAAATGCACTTGTTTAATAATGTTCTGATACCTACTCAGCAGTAAAATACATAAAGGAAGAATATATGAATTTTCTAGGCTTCCCATAACAACATACCACAGACTGGGAAGCTTAGACAACAGAAATCTATTTCCTTACAGTTCTGGAGTCTGGAAGTCCAAGTCCCTGGTGCTGGCAAGCTTCTGGCGAAGATTCTATCCCCCACTTGCAGACAGCACCTCCTAAAGTCCTCCTGTGACTTTTCCTTTGTACGTGTGTGGAGAGAGAGAAATCCCTGGTTTCTCTTCCTCTTCCTGTAAAGCCAGTTCTGTCAGATTGGGGCCCCGTCCTTATTATCTCATTTAAACTTGGTTATCTCCCTAAAGGCTTTATCTCCAGATATAGTCATCTTGGAGGTTAGGGTTTCAACATACGAATTTGCTGGGGGACAAAACTCAGTTCATAATCATGCTATAGGACATGTGTTGAAGGAAGGTTTCAAATTGTCTGGCATCTGGGAGCAAAAGTGTTTTGTGCTGTCCCACCACCATATTTTCTGAAGGCCAGGGGCAGGGAAAGGAGATAGGTGTGAGAAACGAGTCTCCTTTCTACCAACATTCTTCCATATGGTTGTCCCAGATCATGAGTTGATCTTTGAATAGCAGCTGTACTGTCCTCCTCCCCAATCCCTATCTCCTCACCCTACACTCTCTAGCTTGCGAGACTTACCATTTGAATTTTTGGTTTGCTGCAAATAGTCATACTATGCTACATTCTCATATCTGGCTGACTCACTCAGCCAGTCAATGTCAGCCTCTGCAAGCTACCACTAAATTCTGTGATCTTAATACCCATACCCTGGGTGAAATTAAAAAACAAACAAACCACTCAATACAAAAAAGACTGGATTTGTGCCAGCAAGAAATATGAGTGCCTTTCAAGAATAGTTTCCCAATAGTGTTATAGAGTGATTATGTAGTGAATAGCTCAAGGTCCTGCTTCTGGGGGATGTCACACAGTATTACAGCTGGCTCAACATGGCTTCTGTGTTTCGGTATGAGTAGGCACTCATTTTCAGTTTGTATTGTAAGTAGGATGCCACTTATGTTACCAAATTCTGTCTAAGATGCCCCTTTCATCACTTTGGTCAGGGAACAGTGATCCCCCAGAGAGAACATAGTAGATAGTCCAGTGTGCTTGAAAATGAACAACAAAGGTTTTCTTGAAGGAGGGGTGGGGGTTTAGCTTTTAGCTTTTGCCAATTCCCATGGTGTAAATATTCCTGCCATGGCTGATTTCAAGTGGCTACCATAATGTCACTGGCATTAGGGCTGGGAAGAGATGTACATAATCAGTTCTGGCAAGTGGTACCAGGCAACTCCAGCATACCACTACAGCAGCTGAAACCAGAGGCAGAACCCTCAGGTTAGGATTACACCTGGTCATTCTAGGTGGAAACACAGGCATGGACAATCTGCAGAGCTTTTCAGGGAAATTTAGACCCATATAGAATTTTGCTGATAACTGCTCAAATAATGCATTTGGTGAAAGTCATCTTTGGACAAGTAAGTGAACACAGGAGAAGAATCTTCTAAAATTAGTAATGTGGACTTTAAAGAAAGGTGCACACTATATGATATGAAAACTGAGAAACGTGGTGAAAGAAACAGTGAAACAAGTTTGGTTAAAACATTTTCTTGATCATGAAAGACTTTTTGTTTTCCTTTTTTGGTGGGGAATGGAAGGGAAGTGTTCGTCTTTTCATTTTTAATATGTTTTGTTCACAAGAACAGACAGTGGGATGAGAATACACTATCTACCCTTTACACCATGTACGTAGATCTAACAAACCATATACCTTTTCATCACAGATGGTGGGACTAATCATTCTCAGCAAATCATTTTCTTTCCTAGAAATAAAGAGTCCATCTGGGTATTGTTAGATAGGGTTTCCTGGATTGAATTGGACCTGCCTGCCTATTAGAGTTAAGATTCCAAAGCAAAACCAAAGCCACTCCACTTTTCCAGCATCCTTATTTAAAAATGCTTTTCTCTTGTCAGAATGCATCACACATTGTCTCTGAAAAAGTTCCATCTTCTGTGTTACTAAAACCCCAAAGAGAGAAGAAGCCATCGTTTTCCACTTTGCCATTAGCATGACCCTTGGTAGCTCTTGAGGAGACTGTGGTGCCTTCTCTTCCGGCGTGTACTGTGCTCCAGGGAATGGCTTCAGGGTCGGCATTGGGGGTGTGCCTCTGCCTCAGTTCCTCATGGTGCCTGCTGTTGCTTCTATCCATTGTCCGCTGAGAGATGATAATTTGCCATTTGGAATAATGATTTTTCTACATATTCATCCAGTTTAGTTATAAATAATAAAGTTCAAATCAATGAAGTGGAGTTTCACACACAGTAATAAGTTTGTTCTAACTTCTACTCTGTAAATTATGACTACTAAGATGTTATATGGAGTATCCCCATTGCTGTATTAATCTGAATTTCTTATATTAAAATATGAATACATCTGTTGTGCTTAAACATATACTAAGTAACAATGAACATTCATATAGTTTTTACAGATTATGAAGTATTTTCATATTAGATTATTTGACCAAAATAATAATTTGGAGACTTTGTCAGGAATTATCCCATTAATCCCATGTGTTAATTAGAAAATTAAATTTCAGGAAAATTAAGTAATTTTCCCAAGGTCACATGGTTGGTAAGTAAGAGAATAGGACCTTGAACCCACATCTTCTGACTATAAATTGCTATAATCCATGTTCTTTTAAAAATATGCAAGGGTTTACCATACTTAACTTGAAAGATTACTCAGAATTCATTTTTATTTTTGTATTTGGACCAGAGGCCCTTTAAAATCCCGTTCCATGTCAGTGTTTGTAGATCTCTGATATTCTGTAGTATGTCTTTCTGCTTGAAAGCAAAGAGATCATTCACATTTTTCTCAAAAATATCTGTTTATGGTTTGACACCAGTTGATTTTTGTTTCTCCAAGAAAAAGTTTTTAAGGTTTTAGAACTGTGCAGACTGTTTATTTATTTATTTATTTATTTATTTTTATTTTATTTTTTAAAATTTTGGTATCATTAATCTACAATTACAGAAAGAACATTATGTTTACTAGGTTCCCCCCTTCACCAAGTCCCCCCCACATACCCCTTCACAGTCACTGTCCATCAGCGTAGTAAGATGCTGTAAAATCACTACTTGTCTTCTCTGTGTTGCACAGCCATCCCCGTGCCCCCCATGCACTATACATGCTAATCGTAATGCCCTCTTTCCAGACTTTTTGTAAATACTAAAATGTGTACTAGCTTCATAACTGTAAGTCTTGCCCTTCAAGATTATAAAAGAACTCACCTACAACACATGGTTAGTGCTTCAATGCTCTCATCTCTCATTCTCCTTCCCTTCCTCCTTTCCTTTTTTTTTTTTTTTTAAGAATATCGATGCATTTTGAGTTTACCCAGTGCTTGGAGTGTTTAGATCCAGTATTTTGTTTTAGATGACTATCAAGTGTCCCAGTAGCATTTATGGAATAGTTCACTTTTATCCACTAATTTGAGATGCCTTCTTTACCATAAACCAAATTTCTGTACAGGGTTAATTTTTGGATTTTTATGATCTTTTACTAGTCTGTTAGTATTCATGTAATACCAAACTTACCCTTTTATTTATGGAGAATTTAGAATATATTTTAATATATTGTAGAGCTAATTTATCATGGAACTATCCAGGAAAACCCTGGATATTCTTATGTACTTATTTTTCCTTATGGATTTTATAGTTATCTAGCTCTTAAAACAAAGCAAATGCAAAAATATCCATTTGATATTTTTAGCACAATTGTACATAAGATGTATAAATTAGCTCAAGGTGAAAGGCATCTCTGTTGTGTTGGGTCTTCTAGTCCAAGGCAAGGTATATCTTTTCATTAATTCAGATTTTCCTTTTTTGTCATTTGGCAGCATTTATAAGATTTGTTCATATGAGACTTGCAAATTTTTTGTTTACGCTAGGTATATCTTTAACCTCTATTTTCATTCTCTTTTATTTCATTGGTCACTACCTTTCATAAAATGTTAATCATAGTGGTGATAGTTGGCATTCTTGTTTTGTTCCTTTATTTAGAGTATTCTAAATAAGTATGACACTAGATTGTGAGAAAATTAGATATATTTTTATCATGTTGAGGTATACATGTGTTTTTATTTTATAAGCCAAAAACAGAGTAACAAATTTGATATATAAAAATTTTTAAATTTGCTCATGGTCATAAAACCATATATAAAAGTCAATGGATTAACAAAACTCTGGGAAAAATACTTATATCTCACATTGTAGAAAAAGGCTAATGTCATAAAGGTAGTCTACATCACAAAGAGAAAATCATAACTGTGTAGTGATGAGTGTAAGCTGGACTTCCTGTGGTGATCATTTCACTGTATATGTATATTGAATCATTATTTTGTACACTGGGAACTAATATGATATCTCAATTATATCTTAGTTAAAAATAGATATTCTGGAAATCGATTAAAAATGGCTGCAACTTAAAAGGAATATAGACAAAGGTTGTAAAAATGAAACACACTTTTGACTCTTAATATATGAAAGGATGCTCAGTAACACTCTCGATAAGAGAAAAATTAATTAAAACAAAGCACAGACCATAGTTTTAACACTTAGAGATTGACAGATATCTAAATCTAGTAGTTTATTAAAAGTTCCTGTTGATGAGGCTGTGGGGAGATTGAAAGTACTGTGAAACTATAGAAGGCTACTTAGTTATCTATTAAAATTACAAGTGCAAATATCTCCAAATACATCAGTTTCACTTTGGGCAATTTTCCTGCAGATATACTTGTGTATATGCAAGATGATGTATTAGCAGATTAGTCATTCCTACATTATTTGTCATTAAAAAAAAAGACTAGAAACAAACTGTCTATGTTAATTGTCTAGATTAAATGACTGGTTAACTAAATTACCATACACCTATGCAATAGAATACTAGACAATTCTAAAAAGAAATGAGAAATCTCCACACATATAGGCAAAGCAAGGTTCAGAGCAGTGTGCTTAGTGTGCAATGTTTTCTTTAGAAAGAAATGAGGATACCTATCTGTGCTTACGTGTGCATAAGAAAACCCTGAAATTAATGATGCTGGTTACCTTCATAGGCAGGGCTGTGCAGCTTAGCAGAAGAGCTGACCTGGGAAGGAAGGTGCACTGTATACTTTTTAAGTGTACTTTTCAAGTTACTGAGTCATGTGGCTGTACTGTCCATTTAAATTATAATTAAAAAGACAAATTTGTTTTTCTATTAATTTCAGAGAATGAGTATTTAGTAAAAGTTTAGGTTTCTTACATGGGTGTACTTTAGGGTCTTTTGGCTACATCAAAACTGAGAAAGAGAAAAGGAAATAATCCAGGATGATGACTGAAGTTCCTCAGACATGGGTAAGTGGAAGGTGAAACACCGTAATACTGTAGGAAAGTTTTCAAAGAAGAAATTGGGATTTTTCTGTTGGCAAGATTCTTTGAAAGAAATTCAGTCGAATTTAGAATTGTATTTTTTCCCTTAGATTTTAATTTAATGTACAATAGTTGGTTTTAATCTAGGAGTTTTAGTGAATTCAAAATAGTTTTTAATAACCTTACCTGTCTTAAACTAACTTGCAGAAGATGGTTAAGATGCCTTAGGTGGGAATCTGGGTGTGTTTTCCAAAGCAAAGTTCCTATAAAGGCAAAGGAAATCCTCAGTTGCCCCATTCTCACCTCTTGGAGTGCATTCCTTGGAGAGCGCTAGTAGGAGAGAGAATGCCTCCAAAGGGCAAAGGACCTCAGGGAGGACCATGGGTTCAACAGCAGCTCTGGGCCTTGTTCTAATGTGCTAATCCTGTGACTGCTTCTTGGCTTTGCCTGTAGCCTTGGCTCTGACTCTTGGCTTGGATCTTGGGCCTTGGCTTAGTTAACTCTGTGACTTCTGGTTCTGAACTCTGGCTGTGACCCCAGAATAAATACTCGCTACAACCTCATTAGAACTCCTGGTCTGTGGTTCTCTCCTGGTTTCCTGGCCCTAGGCTGCTTCTCTCATGCCAGCTCCCAGACTTGAGACTATGTCCTAGCTGTATGGGAAAGAAGTTTAGTAAATGGTGAACGACAGTACAAATGTAAGCGATGAATACAATTATTTGATTCAGCCTTTTGACAAAGACACTGACAAGGAACGCAAGTGTTTGGTGTAAGGGGAAAATATCCAAAGGCTTTGACGATATATAGCAAGCAAGGGCTGGGCTTGAGGCATTTTACTTGTGGACAATTTTAGAAAGAATTAACTTCATGCATGTGCAAGGTGGTCACTCCATGAGGAAGGAAATCCCATCTCCATAGTTTATTTCCTGTTCTTGCTTCTCGCCTGTGTTTCAGCCTCACATAGCCAAGGGGCCCCTGGGCTCCTCCATGAAGATGCCCCCTAGGTAACCTAAATAGAATGGGACTGAACTGAACTCATCTGTTCTTCCTCCTGCTCCTGCCTCTCAACCTTCTGTGCCCCTGCCCTCCTGCGCTTTCCAGCTCAAGCAGTGGTACCAGCATCTACTTAGTCGACCAAATCAGAGACTTGGTCTCTGAGCATCAGCTCCAGCTCTGCTCTTATCCCCAGCTAACAATACTTACATTCATCTCTTTATATTTCTTTGGTCTGTCCTCTGTTGCAGGATAACATCACCTCTTGAAGGGGCCACTGCAACAGTCTCCTAGTTGGTCTCCCTGCTTCCAGTCCTGCCCCCATTGCAGTAGTGTATAGAAGAGACTGATATTTTGAAAATACATGTTTGAACCTGTCACTGTCTGAATACTGTTTCTACCACTTGGAACAACCATTCTTCCATTGCCCAGTGGGGTAATTTCACTGAATTCCTAGCATTTGAGCCTAGATGTCAAAACCTCCAGTAGTTTATCCTCAGGACAGCCCCTTTAGGATCAACTTAGTTGTCTCTTCTGTGTATTCTGGCAGAACTCCACTTCTGCTGTCAGAGCTTGCCACACTGTCGCATCATGGCCAGGTTGCTTGTCTGTCTTCTCCAAAGACTGTAAAGCATGTGGAGGGAGGGGCAATGTGTGTTTCACTAATTGCATCTTTCTAGTTCCTAACATGAACCAGGAATACAATAGGTATTCAATAACTCTATGTTTAAGAATTTAGTGAATGAATGCATAAACACTTAAAATGAAATGTACAATATTTCAATGACTAAAACAAGGAAAACATCTGTTTAGTTCTTAAGAATGGTCAACTGAGTGAAAACAACATACAGCTAAAGAACAAAAAAAAGACTTGAGTAAACTGTAGTTATCAACAAATATGAAGGCAGAAGGATGAGGAACTTGCTAATTTTACTCTAGGTAAAGTAGAAAATGAGATACAGAGAGGAGCATGTGCCCTCTGTCTATATCCTCCAAGACATGGTGGGAAGAGAAAAAAGAAAAGAGAGAGAGACAGACAGACAGACATCAACACAAAGATAAGTAGGTTTCTTAGATTCAGCAGCTTTTATGTGGGAAAGAAGGTGAGATGGATATCTTTGAAACTTTTTATTACTATAATTCTTTGAAGCTCTGAAAGACATAAAGAATTTAGCATTTTATTGAAGTTTTGTAGTAATGGATATAAATGGGGTGTTGCCTTTTGGCACTTGCCCTGTGGATTAAAGACAATTAGGTTGTGCACAGAAGATTCCCCAACTCTAGGCTCGTCCTCTAATAGTGGAGATCTTACTGTCAAACAAATGTGAGTTTACATTAAACTACTGAGCACAACATTTTGAAACTAAACTTTGGAGTACTGGCAAGGAGATTAGGCTGTAAAAGACCAATGATTCTGCCTTCTTATGATGCATCTTTATCTGGCTGAAAAAAATCCCTATATTAAACTAGTTATTGCTTGTTCATTTGTAATGTTATTGCATTATGTATGTATCATTGCATATGAAATGATAGGATGTTATTTTTCCTACTTAAGATCCTTGAGCAAAGAGAATTTGAGTCTTAGCCAATCCTAACTAGATCTCAAGCTGTGAAGTAGCCACAGTAGTCATCAGGGTTTTAGCAGAACAACTGTAGTATAAATACAGCTTTTCTAAAGTTAACTTCACCTACTCTTACATGCTTTATACCTGCTAATGAAGAAGATGCTAATTCTGTTATAAGGATATAATGAAACAACTGTTTATACAGTCTCCATCCACAAAAGTCTACTCAAGAGCAAAAGTCTTCTCACTAACTCTATGTAGTTTTTGTTGTGTGTCGGCATCTAAAGTTGTCATTATTAGGGTTACATTGTTTAATGAGATACAAATAATGAAATTACTGCTTTTAAGAACATGGGGAAAGAAGATACCACTGTTAGTAACTTTGTACTGAACTGTTGTTCACTCTCTGACTCCCCCATACACTGTAGGCAGGGGCTCTCAGCTCGGGCACAATTGCCATTCTGGGCTGATAATTCTTTGTCATGGGGACTGTCCTGCACGTTGTAAGGTGTTTAGCAGAATTTTTTGCCTTTACCACCAGACACCAGCAGTGCCCCCAGGTTGATTGTGACAGCTGAGACCAAGTCCAGACGTTGCAAAATGTCCCTTAAGTGACAAAATGACCCTGATTGTGAATGACCTAAGATTTTTAGTTTGTTTTCTGTTGTTTATGTAAACTTTATACAGTCCAGGCTACATAATAGTTGTCCAGAAATAATTTTTTCAAGTGAAGAAATTAAAGTGTTTTTAATAGGTATTGCCAAAAAAAAAAAGGTTTCATGGACTTAGTATGTGCTCAGTACTGTTTATATTATCATAGTTGACTCAAAAGAAGTACACACTTTGGTTTCTGTGCTAAAGAAGTTTCTAAGCAACTTAGAGAAGATCTGTACTCAAAGAGTATTAGACTAATGGAAGACAGAATATCTTGGCAATGCACCAAATTTTGGAGTGGTCCCGTTCCAAAATGTATGGCCCAAGCTATGGTGATGTTATCATCGATCTTTTGATTTGATGTTCCCTTGAAGGTTCTATGACCTATTTTGACACATGGGCAGTGGTGAAATGATGGTTTATTAACCCAAAGCTCTCTGCTGTGATATATAATAGCACAAAGAACAGTAAGAAAATATTCTGCTTAAACAAACCAGATCACTTTTATGTGTGATGGCCAAGCCATGCTGGGGAGGAGGTGCTAAGCCTGGTTATGTTAGTAACTGAGTTGTAATTGAAGAAGGCAAATCTAACCAGGCATGGCAAGTCCATGGCTGACATGAGAGCCTGTACATTTAGAATGAGAGCGCATTAATGGAGATCATTCCATGTTTTTCTGCTAACATCAGACCTTAGCTATTTAATGATTATAAAACTTTCCTAACATTTACAAGTTTCTAAACACACTTATTTTATTTTATTCTGCATAGTTTCAACTACACTGAAGCAACTTAGATCATGTGTTTTTGTGTTATCTAAATAGGATTCAAAATCAGAACAAAATATCTTTTCTTTGTTTTTAACTGTTAAGATGCTGGTCAGATACCTTATGTCAAATTTTAATGACATGAAATTTTTCCTATGGTTAATAATAGATCTTTGAAGGATAAGATACAGCCTATTTTTATAATAACTAGTTCATATTAGAAAATTTCCCAAATGAAATAATCTGACAAATTAAAAAATCTCATATGTTAAAGGCAAAATGCCATTTTCTTAAATCATAGAATTTAATAAATACAAGGGACTTTACCGAATACTAAGTTGATGGATGTTACTACAATTATTCACAAATACTTTGGCATTCCTGTCTTCTCAGCTTGTGGAAGAATGGCAGATTCCCTACTAACATGGCACTAGGTGAGGCCATGTGACATGCTTTGCCAGTGAAATGTGAGCAGAGTACTGAGTGCTATTCTTGGGCAAAACCATTTAGAGGCTGTGTATGATTTTCCTTTGTTGCGGTGACCAGAGATATTCCAGACTATGGTAGCTCTGTTATCCTTAGTCTTGGAGTTAGGATGATGAGCAAGCCAGAAAGTGATCCTCGCTGACCCACATGGACATAGTAGGAGAAAAGGAAAGTAAATTTTTGGTTTGAACAATAACTACAAATATAACCAACAAACACCAAAACAGCTGGTGAGATTGGGTGCCTGTTGCCACAGCATAGACTAAACCAGTCTGTCTGATACAAAATCCGAATTCACCATTTTACCAAAAAGTAATTTGAAGCCCACAGATGTCATAGCGCTTGTCTATGATTTTAAATGAGGTATTCAGTCAATTCCAAAAATAAGTCTCTGCTGCCTGAAATTACATATTCTTTCCACTTACAGTGTTCTCCCAAATTTAGAATGTTTACCAACAGTGCTCACAAGGTGAATTCAAGTGTGATATGAATATTGCCTTAAATAACAATCACATGGAGAGAAAAATGTCTTTTCAAATCTTTTCCATTCCTTTTGATTATGGAAGGAAAAGTTCTCTGTTTGGTGATCGTGTGTCTTCAGTTGTGTGAGCTTAACTTTTTTCTAGCAATTACTAATATCTTTACAAAAATTAATGAGCTTTCAGGACTCAGGCTCTGGCTATTCCTTGGTCACCATTTCTAGATGGAATTTGAAAAAGTTGGTTTTCATTGAGGCAAATTTTACAGTCATCCCCTTTATATGGGGTTTAATTCTGGTTTTCCATATTCATAGTCATACATAAGTTTACTTTTAAAATCTATTTTATTACGAACCAAATGTTAAAGAAAAATATTAAGTAAATAACAAGATAGATGATGTGTAGATATGGAGAAAAGTGTGGAAATAATACACAAAGGTCTGTGGGTTTGAAGTAAATGTGAGAGGGAAGGTGAAAATAAAGTTGGAGAAACAAATACTCTCACATTGAAGTACCAACTTCATTTCCTCTCTTTCTCTGAAAAATAGAAATACTAAAGAACTAAAGTAAATATTCACTTATTCCATTAGTTTCTATCCAATTGTGTTAGCAAAGCACATTTCTTCAACATGGACTAATGAGAGTCTGCTGAGCTCTGGGTTGTGCAGATACACACAGTATCTTATCCTTAAAGAATGAATATCATGTATGTATAGCTAGAAAGAAGTCTCTGAATATAGCAGGAAAAAAAAAACATCAGCAATTTTAATGACCTTCTATGACCTTATGTAAACTTTGTTGTCTGTGCTTGCAGACTTAATAATGCATTTAAACAATGCTTGCAAAAATTGATTTCAAGAGTATTTTCTATGAAATATTGGGACTTCTGACTACAAGTTCCTCTCCTGTTCTTGCTTGTTGTTTTAATTTGGGTTTCTGAATATTTCCTTCAACTGACATTTCTTTTGTATGTACATAAATAAAATTTATTCTGTCTCAATTAGATAGTATCTTTCTTTTTTGTTGGTGTGGCTAGGGTGAGGAACAGGCAGATGCTTTCTATTTAGATTAGTAAGTATATCTTCAGTGAAAACAGAACAAATAGTAGTGAGGGTAGAAGAAAATAAAGATGGTTTTTCATGACTTGAATAATGGTAGAGGATGGCATAATTAAGCAAAGTAGGTAATATAAAAAGAGGAACAGATTTTGAAGCAATATGCTGGGTATGATTTTGAACAGTGGTTCACATACTGGAGGTTAGTGAGTGGTTAGTTTGTGTGTAATGCACTGCTGCAGACCTGTCGTCCAACAGCCAAAATAACCAGAATGAGGAACCGTATGTCAGGATCTGTATGTCCATTTAATTCATAGCAAATACTTAACTCACAAAAAAATACTGGGCTACATTAGAAAATTTTCAAGAAAGTATCAAAATTAAGATGGAGTAAATTTCAATATTATGTAGCATCATGACAATTTAACATCAGTTATTATTTTATTAGCTGTGGCGTAACTTATTGGATGTATATATGTTCTATCAGTTTGAGGTCTCAAGGGCCAAATTCCATTTAAAACCACAATAGCCTTACAATGTCTTTGTTATATACTATAATTTCTATATTTTACCCCTGCTAACAACAGTCACAGACTACATAATTGGAGTGTTATATTTTAGTGTTTCTTCTAGATCTGTCACCAAACAATAGTTATTGAATTCAACTATATTAAATGTAGTTGGAGAAAGATTTCCTGGATATGCTACTGAATATCTGTTGCTCTTAGAAGTGTAAAATCTTGATAATACAGATTGTTTTCAGTGTGTAAGAGTCAAATGCAGACTATGGTAGGATTATCCTGTATTGACTGGGCTGGGATTTATATCATAGTTTCTCTTTCATTCTGTTGGAAGATGATACATTTCTGTCATAACACTCATTTTGAAAACATCAATCGGTTCAATTATAATTACTGTATTAAGGGACAATTTGCATAATGCTCAGGTACAGTTTTGTCTATGACAAACACAAGGTGAATGAACATGGACAGTTGCATGAAGTAGAATGGAGCTATTGAGGAATACACACAACACACACATGCACTTACCTCAAATATCTACCGCCTACCTTGTTCACCTCATGTGTTGTGAACCATACCCTTCCACATCCAGTATTAACAACTTTCCATGTGGTTTCATGGACCTACAACACCTCTTCACAATAAGACTTGAGTTAAACCCCTTCATAGGCTCACTTTCCACAGGCAAACTTCAGTTCTTTTTCAAGGTTAAGTGCCATTTATGCATTTCTTAGCCACTTATCATATGTAAAAGTATGCTATCCTTTTGATTCAATTTCTGTCCTTTTTTTTGATGAGTCACTGACAAATTTTTGAGTGTTGTGCCTCAACACCATTTTTTTCCCTAGCACTTATTTCTATTGCATGATGTTACATCTATCACATTAAAGCAGAACTGACTGTAAACGTCTGCTTATTTTCCAATACCAATAGTAGTAATAGTGATAGTGTTTAAATCTATAATGCTGTGAAGGTTGTATGGAAGCTTAAAACTATAACACTATTCGCTATTTTGCCCTAGCATAGAAATATTTAGAATTCTTGGAACACTGTACTTAACTCTTATAAAAAGAATTCAGACATCTCTGTAATGATGCTAGTATGTGTTGCAAGGAGCCATTGTTTCTCAAATACATAGTCAGTTCTCTCATCTGAGAAGAATAAAGTCTTCTTGGATAATCAGCAAGTTCTCAGTTACCTGAGCAGATTATTACCATTTTGTATATTTACCTTTCAGCAATAAAGAGAATAGACAATGAGGTGCAGTTTCCCAACTCATTCACTATTCATATTTTCGGCAAATATTTATTGAGTAACTGCTGTGTATCAATGCAGTGATCTAGACATGCTGGATCTAGACATTGTGGTAAGAAATACTAAATTCTTGCCTTCATAGAGCTTGTAGTTCCATAAGAATTTAAATATGCAATCACATGATAAGTGGTAGATTTGTTCTGTCACATGATAAGTGGTAGATTTGGCTGTGGAGTGAGTTTGTGGGTGGCAATCTTTCAGGGCTACATTTTATTTCAAACGGAACCTGATGAACTAGATTTAGGTAGTCATTCTCTTAGAAGACAATTCCAGAGATAAATAGGCTGAAGAAAATGTTCTCAGAAAGAATTGCCGGCTGCTGGAATGATCTACAGCCCTCTCCAGCCCAGGTTGTAGATGTGTGGCGTGGTGCTGGGTACCCAGGCCGTGTGGTGGAAAACTGCAAGGAAGACTTGTCCAGCTTCCAGCGGTGTCTAAATTGAACTAACCAAACATTTCAACTATTCACCACCAGTTGGAAAGGTTACCTATTCTTACTAAACTATTAAAATTTTTGATGATGTTTTGGTTCCCAATACAAATGTTGTAGAACTCATTCAGTCTAGTCTTAGAGGAAGAATGTTAACTTCTTTATTTTCTCCTTAATATAAACTTGCTTTCTTAGGTGGATTATCCAAGATCTTTCCCAGTCCTCCTAGCCTCCCCTTTTTCTTCCTGACTTCCTTTTGTTCTGCAGAGGACTCCATGCCTTGGGAGAAGCTCTGACCTACAGTTGAAGAAGAGGGGGCTGTTGTGGTCTGTTTAGAGCACTGTAAAAATGTATCAGACAAGTTTTACTTTCTTAGAGTGCTATATAGTGAATTTTTTTTATGTGTCTAAGAAATGGAAACATTTTGTCTCATATAAAAAAGAAATATTTTTATACTGTGCTCCACTCACAGACCACATCAGAGGTGTTCTAAGAATAGAATAGATCAAATATATTTTATGGAAATATAATGAGAAAAGGATGTGTTCCCAAAACTCACTCTGAACAAAGGAATGCAGCATAGTCAGAAATACTTTAATGCTCCTAACAATTTTCTCATGTGAAAGGCTGAGGAACAGCCCTGGTTTGAAGAAATCTCCCACTTCTCCCCAGGCTCCCTGAACTTGAGATCAGAACTAGGAAATATATACATTGTGAGAAAGAAAATGTATGGAAAAAGTGGCTTGGAGCATTCACCAAAAAGGCATTTTTTTGAAAGAAGAAAACATCAATATGAACCATTTTGTCATATTTCATTTCATTGATCATATATTTATTTTATGTATTCCCGAGTACTGAAGCTTAGAAGTAACTGAATTTCTGGGGACTCATATTAGATTTGTCAGTCTGTGTTTGAGGGAACTTACTGGGAAACCAAATATATTACAATCATTTGCTTTTATCATCCTGTTTTATCACGTATACAAAGAATAGAAAGACTAAGTACATTGAATGTATATCTTTTCTGAAATAAAAATATGTCAGGGGCTGAAATTATATTCAAATAATAACATTCTTTTTACATTAATGACCTACAGGTGTTCAAGAAACCAAACTTACTGTTTTATTCAAGTCACCTGACCAGCAGTTATATTTTCTTCTTATCATATTACATAATGCATTTTAGCAAGATGCTAGTTTGCTTTTTTAACTTTTCTAGCTCTTATACTAATGCTTAAGTGTGATTTCCTTGCTTTTCCAAGATTCTGTGTTCCAGTTTACATATTCATATTGATTCTTCTGCTGGAGTCGGTGTTGCCACCAAATGTCTGTATTGTCTTGCTGAGTTTATTTGCTTGATGAATTTTCACTTCTGAAATATTCTAAATTGGGCAATAATATTCAGCCCCCTTCAACCCTACTTTGTGTTTCCTCAAAAAATATATGCATTCTCAATGGATTCTTATTTATTTACTGTGCATACTATATAGTATAGTCTGAAGGGACTACAGAGTCCCATGAAAGAAAAGTCATCATAATATTTATACATTAAACACACATATTCATGTACATATATCTATTTTTTGAAAAGCCCCAAATGCATATGCTATCATGGCCCCCAAGGTAGCAATAACATATGCAGAGAAAATTTATGCAGTTCTAGGCTGTGAACAGGATTTCTGAGAGCTGCTTCCAGAAAACATTACCCCCCTCCTCATTCTTCAATCTGTCCACTTAACTTCACTCTGAACACCTCCTTCCCTTTCTAAATTGACTAGTGAGTGGGGTGAATTAGTCTAATCATTTAGGTTTGCTGTTTGGTGACTTCTGAGGAGTAATGGAAACATTTTTAAGGGGTGTGTGTGTGTGTTTCTTTGTATATTTTTTTCTCTCATAAAGTTTGCAGGATGGATACATTGCTTCAACATAGGGAATAGCTTTATTTTTTAAAAGGTGAATAGTGTATGAGGATATTTTTGTCCATTTAAATTCCTCTAGTTATGTTCAATTATGAAAACAAATAGAAACTATGTAGCACTTAAAAATAAAATTTTTCCAAAAGATAAATTTGAAAATTCTATTTAAAATCTCCTGAGTGAGGAAGGAACATATGCCCTGGAAATCTTACTGCTTTCATTACATAGCAGGACATCCTACATGGTAAGAAGCAGATCATGCTCAGGTTTGAATGACGCACATTCATACATATGTAGGTGATATAATGTTTAAAATATATTACAGTCTAATATTAATTTACAGTATTGGAATTTATGTGATATATTTATATTTTACATATGCATATACACCTTATATATGTTTATGTGTTATAAACATATGATAATTACACATTTTAACAGAATATTTTAAGATACTATATAATATGATATTTGAGAAATGCTGTGCTAAAATTCTGTTATTTGGGAGAGTTTTCCCCTAAGTTCTGACATGAACCATGAGGGAATATGTGCATTGGAATATGATAAAATGAAAAAGTAAACAGGATTTCTGAAGTCTTCAAATCTCACTTCACTTACATTTCTTGTTTCTGACTCCACTTTTTCCATAAATAAAATGGACATAAATGAAAGGATGTATATTCAAGGTCCATTTTATTAAAGTTATGAATTAAAAGATAATTTTGTCCATGATGAGATAGATCATTCTATTTTCATGTTATTTTTTAGTATTACTACTAAAACAGAGTTAAATTTTGCCATTTTATGTTTTCCATGATTTGGTTCATTTTAACATACAGATTTTATCCAGTCTCATGAGGTTCCTCATTTCAAGTAAATACCAATAGCCATGCAATGTCCTGCAAGGCCTTCCATGATGTGGCCTTCTGCCCCTTCTCAGGGGCCTCTCCTGCAGTCTCCCCAGGGACTTGCTCTGACTCAGCCCCACTGGCCTTGTTTATTGCCCCTTGTTTGCCAGGCAATCTCCATCTTAAAGTGGGGCATTCACTCCACTGTTTCCTCTGGCTCAAACATTCTTCCCCAAGTATGGATTTGATTGACTCCCTTCATTTATTAATTAAATACCACCTCCTAATCAGGCCAACCCTCTTCTGAGTATTAATGTGTCACCCATCCTCTTCCCACCCTTGCACCCCAGATCCCCTTAATCATTCAACTTTTTTTGCCCATGGTGCTTGTTACCTTCTAACTCACTAGGTGATTTCCTTGTTAATTATATTTTTGACTGCTGTTCCTTAAGGAATGCAAGCTACATGAGTGAGGATCATTGTGTGTTTTGCTTGTTGATACGTACAACTGCCCAGATGTGGGCCACATATGATACACTCAGTCATATTCATTGAATGAATTAAATGAGTGAATGAATAAACAAATACAAGAAAGTTCTTCTCAGTGATTGTAATCGCTTCCCAACTCTCCTCAGGCCGTTTCTTTTCTCTGAATATGCTCCAATTTACTCTCATTCCAGTTTTCTTGATACGGTCTGGTAAATTTGTAGTATGAAGGGAAAACCTCACCTATGATTTCGGGCACTATACTCTTAGTGATTCTGTTTTGAGGCAGTCATGTCATACTGCTGATTCATAGGGAAATTATAATTAACTACAACACTGAAATATACATCTATGTGAGTTGTTTTTAGCTTTCACGATCTCCATTCCATACTTGTGCAATTGGTTTTATGGATGTAAATGTTGAAATTTGTACTTTTTCATTCTATATTAGATTTTGTTATAGTTGACACAACTATTACAGGTTATTGAGATCTTCACCTCTTCCATTCAATCAGTCATTGGTAAATATTAATTATATATTTACCTTGCACTAGTCATAGATATACAACAAAGAACAAGAAAATAAAGATGTTAGCAGCTCTGTTGAAGCTCACAGTCTTGGGAGATAGGCAGGCATTAAAATATAATTGCAATACAAAGTAGGAACTGTGACAGGCAGTTCTCCCACCATGAAAACATGTAATGGGGGTTTGACCTGCTTCTAAGAAATGACAGTTGGTTTGAGATCTGAACGATGTGCTAACTAATTAAAAGGGGGAGGAAGAAGTTTCCTTGCAGAGGTGACTCAGTGGAGAAAGTTTTTGTGACATAAAGTAGCAGGATGTATGTAAGGACTGGGAAGCCAAGGATGTGAGGGGCAATGGAGCGAGTTAGGGAGCAGGTAAGAGGGGACCTAATCCTGCAGGAATGTAAAGGTTGGGTTAAAGTTTGATATCTTAGATGCTCTTACCTGTCTGACATTTAGAGTCATCAGAGGCAAAAATTATTTTGTCTACTCTATGAAAGAATGGTGTGGTTGTGCTTTAGCTTCTTTATAGTGCTTAGCTATTCCATGCAAGATTTATTTCAGTTAAGACACAATCACAGTCTTCAAGTATATGGACACAAGGAAATAAAAAGATGGAGGTTGGGAAAGTCTGGTAATAAACAGCTCTCCTTTATCACCTCTGAGGATAGCACAATGGGGAATAGTTGTAAAATACAGCAGAAAGTTGAGTAGAGCCTGAAAGCAGCACATGGGTTGTGTGTGTGTGTGTGTTTCATGTTATGGTTTATATTTATAGGGTCAGGAAGAAGAGCTGTTACAAACCTTCCATTTATAATCTGACGTTCCCTTGAAAATTCAGAGTTTAAGCATTGTTGTTGTTTAAACTTTTCTCATCCTGAAAGTAAAGGGCAAATGTAAGGAATGCCAAGCAAATGACAAATATCAATTAGCTTAATTTAATTCAACCTGAATGCTCTTTCAGCATCCCAGAGGACTAATCTGGTAGTAATTTCCTTACTTCAGTACATCACTCTATTCCCACACATGCTCACTTGCAGGATATCTACCATAGGGAGAGGCCTCCTCCTACCTCCCGAATTGTTCAAGAACCCCAGGGGCTTGGCTGGTGTGGTCCTGCTTTCTAAAGTTTGTTGCTGAGTGAAATGGCTTCTACCTGCCATTCAGTTGGGTCTCATTTGTCAAGGCCTCTGTGGTGCTACACGCTGTGGTTCCAGAGCTATAGGTGTCTTATTTCACACCCGTGTCTCCCTGGCCATTGTTTCCCAAGGGAGAACTCCATATGACGGCAGCCAGAACACGAAGAGCATTTGTTGCTCTGTCTGTACTGTGTCAGATCCGTTCTTCCCAGAATCCGTGAGGCTGTCTCATAGACATAGGACCACCAGCCCAAATTTCCACTTTTCTCTTGGAGAAGTTTCCCTTTGGTTATCAGCATCCCTTTCTGCGTCTGGACCTCGATCGGAGCCACTTTGTTCTTTGCTGCCCAATTCCTTTAGCTGTGCGTCTGTAGTAACTGAGGTCAGGTTCTCCCAGTCAGATGATTGCTGAGCTCCTGCTGCTATTCATCCTACTCCTGCGTTAGGAATCTACTGTCTCTAAGCCATCCAAAGAAAACAAATGTTTGCTTATACCTTTCTCATATATTTTCAGAATGGAGAGAAGCCCTTCAAATGATCTTGAAGCACTTAAAATGTACTTTTTGTTGACACACTTAGGACTGTCTTGGTGACTGGAAATGAAGACTCAGGTTTCGCTTGCTTATTTTACCAATTCAAAGGAAACAATTGCCAATTAGAAATCTGGAGGCATGGGGATAAGGGTTTTTCTATTTGGTGTGTACTGTTGTATTTCCAGAACCTAGAACAGAATCTGATGTAGCAGGTATGCATTTATTTGTGGAAATCATAACTGAATGGAATGATCATTTCTGGTTAAATAGATAATTTGTAACAGAATTGTGGGCACAAAGTACCTCACCAAGAAAAAGAACAATATTTGGTGCACTTGGCAGAGAGTTTAAATTGAAAGCAATTTGATGCAGTCTTGAAATAGGAATAAATGGAGAGAGTAGGGTGAGAGACTGGGATGAAGGACTAGACTATTTTTCTGGAGCAGATTACAAAAAAAAAATTTTATTCTCTATTTCAAATAAATGAGGAAGGAAAGTCTCATGTTAACATAAAGCAAATCTTTTGTCCTCAGTTCTTCATACCCATATAAATATTCTCATTACATACCTCATACTCATACATATATTCTCAAAACATTCTCATACATATAATATATAATATATGTATATACTGTACATCTTCTATATATAAAAGTGTATTTTTAATTAGAATAAAATTAAGGATTAAAAGCAAAATTTTTTAGAAAAGCTGTCAAAATGTTACTTTATTGTGCCTTCTATAAAAACAAAGCAATGGAATATTCAGGATAACCATCTATGTACTGCATAGGTTTCATATATGTGATTTTATTACAGAGTATAAGAGTTAATTAGGTAATTTGTATCTCAACTTCCAAAGAAGGCATTCTGCTCTGCTGTGTACAAAGAGAATTAAAAAAAAATACCCTACCTAATCATGTAATTATATACCAGAACAACATATTGGGAACCTAATATAAACCAGCAATATTTCTCATTTAAAGGATTGCACCTTCCAATATTACACTGTACTGCCTTTTTTCCTACATGTAAAACCTCATTTATTTATGGAATAAAGTGGAAAGGTACAAAATTGTGAATTCATTTATGTCTGTCACGTACATTGAAATCCCATCAAACAGTTCAGGTTTGTACAGATAGAACAAGAGAACATTATTTGTTTTAAAATTCAATATATAACTGACATTTCCTTATCTCACATCATTTGACCTTTGCTTTATTTCTGAGGCACTATTTAATGTCTATATTAATTTTGCATTTCCTGTTACATGTTCTCATAAATAGCTCTTTATTTAAATTAATTTTTATTTATTTATCTAATTTATATCTCTGCCCAGAGAGCAATTCTTGTTCAAATTCCAATAAAAATTTCTTGTTTTCCCTTGTTTGAACAACATCAGCTTTAACTTCACTGCATATTCCTGGGGATTTTATCTCATCTAAATGATTCCCAAGAATAAACTGACGTTAGTAGGAAAAGAAACACAATTATGATATTTGTCTTAGGAAATTCATAACGTAGAAACACAACAATTTACTGGCTTACAATTTAAGACTACCTTGAAATGAAATTCTGAAAATATAATAGCCATTTAACCCAGAACAGCAGAGGAAATTAAGAATTATATTAGACTATATACAGAATTTTACTTGTGGGCACTTAATGGAAAGAAAAGTATTCTAAATCTAGTAAGATATTTATTAAAAGGCTACCAGAAGGCCAAGAAAATTAGGTAGGCATTTCTTAAAGACCTAGAGAATGCTCTGTAGAAATATTTATGGATACATTTTTGGATTACATATAAGTGGTTCACCAGAGCAACAGATCTATTTGACTTATTTAATTCTATTCAGCACAGTGGTCAATCTGGTGCTACTATTGTCTAAAGATGGTCTGGTCCACCATGTTTAGTTGAAAATACTTGCTAAATTTGGATTGTAAAGCAATCAGAATGCTTAAGTCTCAAGTATCTTTCAAGTTTTCATTTTTGAAAATGAAATTAGAAACTCAAATCCCAACCATTTTGGGTAATCTTTTAAGTATATTTGCTTAATCTGGTCAAATAAGTTGTAAGCATTTTGGTGGCAGGGTATATATATCATATACCTTTGGATCCCTTAATTGCAGTAAATACTGTGGTTGAGAACATTTGTATTAAGTAGATGAAAACAGACTTAATCTCTGACCCTGTTTCTTACTAGCTGTGGGATTATGGTCAAGCTACTCAATCTCTGTAGGCCTCTACACATGTAAAATGGAAATGCTAATAATATTGGGTTATGGGTAGTACTATATGATAATAAAGGATAATAAGCTTACAACAGGACTTGGCATATTGTCAGTAGGTAAAAGTAGTAGTTATTTTATTATTATTACTTTTTCTACTTACTAGAATACTATCTTTTTCTGGCTCTTCATAAATGTTTGGCTAAGTAAGTGGTTGTGATGCTTATTCAGGTAACTATGGGATTTGGGCATAAAGTGAGAAAGGGACCAGACCATGGTCATCATTACACTAAATTACTAGTTCACATTTCCTGGAAACACAGGATATTTGCAGATTATTATATCACTATAACTCAGATATGGTTGATCCATTCAGTTCTTGCCTGTGTCCATTTTGAAGGAGGCCTCAGTCCATCAACACATCCCTCCTAAACAAGTTTGAACTCTACCGTGACTTGGAGGCAATACAGAATATTGCTGTTCATGGGAGGTGAGGTTGAGAGGTGATTTTTATTCGACAGTACCAGACAACATGTGAAAATGCCAATTTGACATCTCTGTTCTTCCTAGAAAGATAGCTTCCTCATCCTCTCTCAGTATCAAATCATCTTACTCTCAAATCTCTACTCTTATAAGAAATTCAGCTTCTTGTTCAAGTTCATATGTCCCAAATCACTCAAAGCCTGAAATTATTCATAGAAATATATATACATATAATATGTATGAATATATAAAAATTCATATACATTTCTCTAATATTTATCAAGTACTTACTCTGTGCAAACAATGGTAGGTAAAGTGAAAGGACACAGGAAATCTGTGTCCTCCAGTCTGTGGATAGACAGTCACATAAGTAAATAACACCAACAAAGGGCAGGTTTCAATAAACAGAACTTTAGTGTGGTATTTGGACACAGAAAAGAGAGAAATAAATCTTAACTGGGTGTCCATATAATAGTAATTTTGGTTGAAATTTTATCTCTATCTTAAAGAATGAGTTGAAGTTTCATATGTAAATATTAGGGTCAAAGTGTATTGAAAGAACTACTGAGAGCAGAGAAATATTTAAGAAAAGGCAGGGCAGGGTAAAGGATGTCATGTCAGATGAACCACAGGGATTTAGGGTGTGGTTGGTGGGATAGAGAAATGAAGGCAGTATGATAGAAACGTCTAGAAAAGAAGTGTTGGGATAAAATGGAAGTTTAATAGAACTGAGTAATGAAAAGAAGCCATGAAAAATTTCTTATTTGCTCTATGACAAGTGAATTGGGGAAGAATTTGTTATCAAACTTGGGGTTAACAATGTAATATTTTTTCCCCCTGAATTGCAATTTTATTATTGAGCTACATCTGTTAACCCCAAGACCAGGAGAATAACTGCATTATATTAACAGAGCAATTAGATTCATTTAATTCATACAACAGCACTGTATTATTTCCATTTTACCAAGGGGAAAACAGGCCTAGAGAAGTAAATTTTTTGTTTAAGAACACACAGTAAGAGGCCGAGCTGTGGTCCAGATTTGGAATTGTAGTCCATAAAGGAATTGTAATTCATCAGGGAAAAATAATGTAATTCTTCACTCAGACAACTAGAAGTGAAAAGGGGAGGCTGATTTTCAAAATAGTGTAAATGGAGATTCTGTGTGTTTGCAAGTTGGCCAGATGAGAAGATATCTGTGGACAAGAAAGAGAAAAAGGGCACATAGGCTCCAAATCAGGAAGAAAGTCATGGCCAGAAACCTAAACTTGGAATTCGTCCTTAGGAGGAGATGATTGAAATGCTGTGACAGGATAATATCATGGAAAAGGTGAGACTACATGAGAAGGATTCATGGAAGAAGGGAATTAGCAGAAGGAGAATGGTTGGCAGAACCTGCTAGAGCCAGGAGAATATTCAGGTAAGACAGGGCAAGAAAATAGAGCATATTGAGGAAGAAACAACAGGTAATTTATGAAAATGGAAAATATATAAGATGCTGAAAAAATGGCAAGTGTGTCTTGAGTAACCTGATACACTTGATTAGGTTGACCAGGAAATGGATGTCTGGGTCCATTTCTTGAGACTCCTGTTTCTTCAAGTCACTGCTAAAAGACTGTGGTAAAGGAAAGGTTCTTGGGAAGATAAAGTTTGCTAACACATGCAGAGTGCCTAGCACAGTGCCGGGGATAGAGTTCATGCTCACCAAGGTACAAGTTACCAGCATCACCATCATCATCGATAAGAGTAGACACACTTGGATTTGATGACTCCTAGGTATTTGGTGACATTTAAGTAAGCAGTTTACATGCTTTGTGGAACTGAAACAGTTTATAAGAGGGAGAGAAGGTTTTAAAAAGTAGAGAAAGGAACCCTAAACTATTTTTCAAAAAGCTTGGCAGTAAATGGGAGGGTAGAAGGTAGTGACTCAATGGGGTTTAGTCTAGAGAGGGTATTTCTATGATTGAGTATGTTTTATGTTTTCACTCATAGAGGAAGAAGGAAATAGAAAAAAGGTAGGATAACTAAGAGGAATAGCTTTCAGATGGATATGCAGGAAGCAGTCCTTTTGAAGGAATATCAACTTTAGCAAACTCATACAAAAGTATTTAATAATACAGGTTTTTCATGCACAGGTGCGATGAGTTTCAGAGAGGATTACAGTGGGATGTAGCTTTGTTCAGTGATTCATTTGTACAACTATTGAATTCCCAGCATGGAAATTATTTGGTAGTAAATTCCACAACTAAAGTAGTGACTGTGTTCCTTCCAGTGTTTTAAACATCAGTGATGCTGAAGAGAGGTGTTAAGGAAAGCAACTTAGACTCCTGATGGTCTTGCAAGGACATCACTCATTTGCCTGTTCTGAGAAAGAGAAAGAATGAGAGAGGGAGAGACTGAGAGAGAAACATCTCATTTCTCCCTTGTGCCAAAGGACATGAGAGTGAGTAAATCTTCACAGGGTATGAGATTGCAATAAAGATGTGTGCAAATTTAGATGGAAATTAGGCATGTTCCCAGGGCTCCTGGAAAATTGCCAGCATAGCTCTCAAGACATTGCCTTTATAGACTATGTATATATTTATTTCTTTGTAAATCCAGTCTATAGAGTTTTCTGTTTATGATTGTTCCCAAGGACATTCTTTCTCCAAGCATTTCTCTAAGCAGATACTCACTCAAAGCCAGTTTTCAAACCATATCAAATGTAATCAGTATTTTCAGTGAAATTCTCTCTCATTGATATTACTGCTCTGTTTCTTACAATTTCTGTTGTGCAATAATCATAGTAAAGACTTATCAAAGATGCATTGGCATGTATTTGTGTATGCGGCAATTCCAAATATAGGGAATTAATAGTATTAATTATTATTTCTCCTGCTCTTCAAACACACTTTAAATGTATTCCTGAAACATTTTCTGTTTTGTGTTGCAGTTTAATACCTCAATGTCCTCTTATTCGAAGTATTCAGAGGTTGAGTTGTTTCTGAAAAACACAATATGATAATGTAAGTTGAAATGTAGACTATTAATTGATGAATAGGTCAATGCTAAACTTTCTATTTTTCTTATGCTTTCATTTTACTGATTTCAAAAAGCATATAGTAAGGTAAAGAATATTAAACCATTCTGAGTTTAAGAAGGTTACAATGAATTATAGTTTCTTTGAAAGACACTAATATGCTTAAATCAGTGACTTACGTGCTTTTCTGGTGGTTTTCTATCTTTACACATAATTCTAAGTTTCTTTAAAGTAATGCAGTTCTGAATATAAAGATTTATTATCCAGAAAAGAAATAAGTCATTCTGAGACTCAATAGTTATAAAATTGGAGAATATTTAGTTTTGGACATATTTAAACTCTCATGACTTTACTGAACACATGAAATGAAATATTGGACCCTCTTAATCTATGTTTTTGTCTTTGTACTTCTGTGATATTACTCAGGATGAAATCACTGGATATGACACAGTTATTTATTAATTTCTATTTTATGTTGATTTTATTAAATATTTATATTACTCTATTAATATTATAATAGCTTTTCATACAGTAAAATAGGTGTCTTCCACATGAATTTTATATTCCTGTTTTCTGAATTTACAACATATTTTAGAGAATAAATAAAGCAGCTTGGTAGGAAATTTAGAGAAAGGACTGTTTTTAACCAGAGGATCAACTCAGGGCTGGAAGTCAGACCACTGGTTTTTCTTCTGGCTCCCATAACCAGTCCAGGGCCTCCGGTGAGGGTGGAAACCCATTTTTAAGTAGCAGAGGAATGTCTGTCTTGCATCCTCTATGTCAAGGATTGGTTTCAGAATTCAGCAAGAGTTTATAAAAGTATTTTGAGTACCATTAAAAACATGCTTTTCTTTTTTTTACTCAAATAACATTTTATGCTATCTTTCTAATTGCTCTGTTAATATAATGCAGTTACTCTCAATTTCCTAGAATGTTTTCAAATGAAGATGAAGTACACATATTATACCAGTTCTAGTTTCTGATATATTGGAGCAATTTTGTCCCCTCAAGAGTTTGGTCTGAGTCTTATATAGGTTGAAATGGTAATAAACTGGGATTATATTTTATTTGTGCTATTAGTTTAACCAGGCAATTAGTTAATCACTATATGAAGTTTCAGGGCAGGAAATTCAATGAAAAATTTAATAATTTTAAATGGATGACATTAGAACCTATTCTTGGTTCCCATTGTAGCACGTGGTGATACACTGAGATGACCTCTGGTGATGAAGTTATATTGTTAGGTAATTTGGAAGGTGAGCTGGCAGTACATTTGGGTCAGTAAGAAGAGTTAAACTGGGAAAAATAAGAAGCGCTGAAAAAACAAAGCAAAAAACAAACCTAGCAGACTAGTTATCAGGGAAGTATTGTCATTGGCAGTCGGATCGGTGCCCTTCCGCTGAATGCCCTGCTTCCTTCCTTTCCTCAGGTCTCATCTTTCCCTTCCTTGAAAATCCAAGTCAGTACTGCTCTTTCTGAGAGAGACTTTCTATTTCTGTTTCTTGCTGTCCAGTTCTTATTTCTATTAGTGAGATAGGTGTACATAATCTGCAGCATCAAAGAGTTCAAGATTGTTAAAGGGGCTCTTTCGCTCTTTCCTACTTCTGCAAACCATGATTTTAATTCTATTATTTCTATATTCTAAATGACACATATGTATTTATATTTCTCACATGTTCAGAACCAGCTCTTCAGTTGCCTCTGGAAGATGGGATTTAGCTGTTTCTTTCCTACCATTCCTTTTTCCCACCCTAAAATGTTGGCTTTTTCTATCCCCCATTCTCAAATTTGATAATATTTTGGGTCAGATCGATCTATAGTGTTTATATTATCATAGCTACATAATTACTACCCACATCTCAAGATGTATTCTATATATAAGTGATTGTATATTGTAATTTTCCTTCCCTTTGTTTTCATTCTGCTTTGTTTTTTACTGTATTTAGCACTTACACTGCTTCTATTCCAAACTCATCTCCAGCTGATGAAATCTCCACCCATTATGTTGAGAGCATAGGGAATGTCATTAGTGCAATTTCTCTGTCTCTCTGTCTCTCTCTGTCTGTCTCAGTGGCTTCTAGCCTCTCTCAATCTGGACAGGCTGCCTCTGTGCCTAGTGCATAGGTATTACCCTTACCAAGGTGGTGGTTTGCCTTCTTGTGTACTTTACAGAATCCACTATGATGAGCACTTAGTATGTTTGAATATGGAAACTCTGTCTTCCATTCATGAATTTCTTGACCTATTTTTTTTATAGGATTTCTTTCCTTGTTTTTTTTTTGGACTAACTCCACATAGTGGATTGTCTGTACTGATCCTCTAGTTTCCTTATTTTTCTCCTACTTTCTGTCTTTATTTTCTGAGAGACTTCCTAAAATTTATCTTCTACGTGTCTTTGAGTTTTAATTTCTACTATCATATTTTTAATTTTCAAGGGCATTTTTTTCTGAATTCTCCTTTTTAATAGCTACTTATTCTTGTTTCCTGATGTAATACCTCTTTATTTATTTATTAATTAATTAATTTATTTTCACTTTAAGAATACTAAGTAAAGCATTTTTCAGGGATTATTTCCTCTTGTATAATATGTTTCCTCAAGTGCTTCTACCTACCTTGTGTTTGATTAATTCAGCCTCTTCTCCTGTTAGACTATTTGTTTAGCTGCCCAGATATTCTTAATTATCTACTAATATTTATAAATAAGACACTAAAACTTTTCTAGGAGGCTCTGAGCATGTGAATGGGTTTGGTTAACTGGGGTTCCCTCTGTAAGTTTATCTAGCTGGGGCTTCTCATTGGGGAACACTTGATGTCAGAATCTTTGAATCTTTTTTTGGGCTGGTATATTTCCTAGAAATATAACTTCTATTCTCTTGCATGGAGTGAACAGAAGTGACTGCCAGCATTTGAGGGCAGCAGAGGGCCTACACAAAATGAGGGGTTAAAAAGCCGTTGATCATTTTATTCAAATCACCTTTTTTTCTCTATTATTCCTTAATGGCATTATAATTCTCCTGGTCGTCTGGGCTCAAAACCTTAAAACTCTCCTGAGCTATTATTTCTCCCTTGTACATAAACCCAAATTAATAGCCACATCTTACATTCCTACTATGTTGCAAGATACTTGTTGGAAGGACCCATGAGCCAGAGCAACATGCTTTACTGCTTGAGAGCATGGAATGCATATCAGGGCTTGAATCTTGGTCCTTTCATTTGCTAAATGTGCGACATTTTCAATACCTTTATCATTTCCAAGACCAATTTTTCAGCACCTACCAGGATTGCTTCAAACCTAAAAATTAATATTCTGTGTTTTTTTTTTCCTGAAAGGAATTTTCTTTTTTCATTTTATAATTTTTATATCTTAGATTATTATTATATTTTAAAAATGTAGACTATTATAAAGAAAACACTATTTAAGAATTTATCTTCCATTTTGATGTACCATAAATAATTTTTTCCCCTTAACTAACTTGTGCTTTATCATGCTGTTTTTTTAATTTAGAATTTACAGTTTTTCTCCTTCCATGAATTATTTAGCCTTTGCTTCAAAATATCCTAATCATTGATGGATAGTTTCTGAGTTTGGTCTTATAAATTACTCATCTTTTCATTTACTTAAGAAATATTTTTCTTTGGGTTATACTTATCTCCTAGAGCTTTTCTTTATTATTGAGTGACCTATATAATGGAGTGTTTTTGCATGGTCAATATTTATTAATTTACTCTTAACAACTCTGAAAAACTTTCTGATGAATGGATATATAGGAAGTGGTATCTAGTATGCATATAAATTTTAGCTGTTCCATTCATCAGCAGTGTGAAGTAACAGTAATTAGAGTGAAATTGCAGTCTATGGGAAAGTGTTAGGTGTGGCCTATCCTTAATGGAGGCAGTATGATGTAGTGTCAAGTATAAGGGAAGCTGTGTAGAGAGAATGTTTTGTCTCTGAGAAAGATTCAGGAATTGGTTGCCGTGATCTGTTACTACTGTGAAAAGGCCATATTGAAAGAAGATAGCATAATATACAAGCATTTAAGAGCAGACTGCTCAAGAATGAATTGAGACTGAAGGATTGCTTCCACAATAGCACCAGTAAAAAGGCTCTTTTCATATGAGTCAATGGTACTTTGAAATATGTTAAGACAGAAGTTCTCTTTTTTAGTGGCAAATTGGATACTAAAATATTATTTGTTTCTTGGTCTTTTTACAGCATTGCAAGAACTAGTGGTTTTAAAAACCTCTTTCCAAAGATGGTTAAGATGATCTGAATTTGACTGTGGTCAGAGAAAGTTTTTTGAGGTTACACTGTTATTTAGAAATATGTTTTCACCTTTTTTTCCCCCAAAAAGAACTTCCATGTGTTTTGTAAATAAACTTTTAAAATTAGACCTTAAATGCTGCAAAATTAATCTGCTAATTGATACTTTCTATGAAGCACTAGACATTAGGCCATTTTTACTTATGGTTAGATGCGAAGATCTATGCTTGATAGTGCAGACAGTCCTTGGTGCTTCTTAACAGTGATTTAAAAACACTTTACTCCTCTGGAGAGAAAGCAACAATTACAGACTTGAAAGATCTTCATTCTGTGTTATATTTCTTGTTTGCTTAACAAAGTGTACCTTTTCTAGCTGTAACAGTTTTCCTGTATATCAAGTGTGGTTTACTCTAAAAATCACGTGGACGTAAAATGATAGAGCTATCAGTTTATAAGCCAAACACATACTGGAGTGATTTAGGATAAATGAGTGCATAGAATTGTGGGAACAATTGTCTGGCAAAAGGGTATTGTGCTCAGGTCTGTGCTGTAGGTCTCTCACTCCTACTTGGAGATGATTCTCCCACTCAGTAGGTATTTGGTCCGATGGCGAGTGCACATGTGATCTGAGGTTTGAACTCTCTGGCTTCAGATAGTCACCCACAAGGAAAAGCTGCCTGACTGACAGTGGGGCAGACACAGCAACTTTTTTTGCTTGATTCTTTTCAGGTTCTAAGGAGCTTGTCAGAGTGACACATTTCCCATTTACTTTTGTCCATCCTTTCATCTATCTGTATGTATAAATATGTACTTGCACACACTCAAATATGTGTGTAGACAGATACATAGGCATCTATCATCTATCTATCTATCTATCTATCTATCTATCTATCTATCTATCTATCTATCTATCATCTGTCTATTGTCTACCTATCATCTATGCCTCTCTGTTTTCACATATATGTAACCATGGGCATACTTTAAAATTTCTGTTGACTTTAGGTGTATAAATATATGTTTGTATGCATATAAAATTTCTCTTGGTTTTAAATATATATATATATCTCCACTATTTTTTGTTTTATATATATATATATTCATTATTCAATATATATATATGTATTCATTATATTATATATATATATATATATATATATATATATATATATATATATTCACTATTTTTTGGCTTTTCTCCCCACCCTCTTTTCCAAACAATCCTCCTGCCAGAAGTTACCAATGTGCATCTGAAATTTATTCCTTCATACATTTTACTTTCTCTCTATACATTTCTCCCTTCTCATAAATATATACAATTATATAATTGTTGATTTTTAGATATTGTTACATCTATTTTACAACAATGAAATCACATTGTATCAAATTCTTTTATAACATTTTATAAAAAATCCCTCAAAGACAACTAGAACACATCTAACTAATTATTTTAAAAGACTGCATAATATCCCATGGTAAAGTTGAACCATAATTTATGTAGCCATCACTCCTATTAATCATCATTCATCCCATTCTCAACCAACTTCAGTTTTGAGCTATTATAAATAATGTCCTTGCACACACACCTCTAGATATATATATATAAAATTTTTATGTATGAATTTTAATTACAAAATTAAAATTTAGGAATTATACTTTTAAAAAGTTTGCCATTTTATGGGTAAAATTGGATGTCTCATTATTAAATGATTCATTATAAATTTTCTCAATTAGCAGTTTGATATCTGTATCTATATGTAAACATATAATTTTTTCCATTTTGATTCACTCTTCTCTAAATTGCCTATGAATCCTTTGCCCATCTTTCCATTGTGTGGGTGGTGTTCCCCAGATGGTCTCAGTGATCCCTGCCTTATGTCATGCATGCCCTTGTGAAACTTTTCCCTTTAAGTGTGGGCTGAATTTAGTTACTAGCTTTTAATAAATAGAATCCAGAAGAAGTAATGAAATGTCACTGCTGAGATTAGGTTATAAAAGTCTGCAGATTTCTTCCTGAGGTCTCTCTTTGCTCACTTTTTTATGGTTTACCTGGTGGGAAGTCTGCTGCCATGTCATGAGGCAGCCCTACAGAAGGCGCGTGTTGTAAGAGAATGAAGTTTGCCAAAAGCCATGTGAGTGATCTTGAAAGCAGACCTCCCCTCCCTGAGACTATGTCTATAGTGGTCAACAGCTTTACTGTAACTTTATGAGATACCAAGAGCAAGTGGAACCTAGTTAAGGAACTCCTTGATGCCTGACCCATGGTGACTGTGAGAAAATGATTATTACTTTAAGCTCCTAAATTTGGGGGACAAATTTTTATATGGCAATAGGCAACTACTACATATAGGATTGTCATAGTTTTCTCATCAGTTTATAACTGCTATATCATGGTTATTTATCTGCAACTTTTCATATTCTTTTCAGATATTTTACCAACTCTAACATGAATATTATCTTTATTTATGCTATCTTTCCACTTTATAACTTGTTTGCATACTCAAATATTTTCTTTTTTGCTCCTTTTTAAACCTTTTGGCCTAATCCTAGGTAAAACGCATGCCATTCTGAATTTTTTATATGATTTTTAATTGTTTTATATTTTACACTTAAACCTCTCATTCATATGGAATATATTCTGTAAAGCATTATTTGTATGTTATATCTTCTGGGCAAGTCCTCTAAGTTTGTTAGCTTTTTCTCTATAATTTCCATTCCTTTGACTTTTTCTTTGTTTTGAGATACAGAACAATTAATTTCTCAGGACAAGTATTCAAAACTGATCAGTAAGATAGTCACATGGAACTTATGTATTGAATTTAAAATTCAATAGCTGTGTTTCTTAGTTGGGTAATTTTTTCCTAATATTGTTCTTGAATCATTTTGTGTATATTTGCAGTTTGTTTTGTAGTGGTTAAATTAATCAATCTCCTCTCCAGTTCTGTTTTACTAGGAGCTGCCTACTCTCTCTGCTCTGCTTGTCACCTCCTTTTAGCCGCAACTCCCTGAAGAACATTGCAGAGTATTTTTTTGCCAGCTTATTGTTCTCCTCACCCCTTGGTGCCAGTCTAACTGCTGGCCGCCTTGTGCAGTGGCAGTCCCCCACATGATGGATCCTTGGTCCCTGTTTGCAAGTGGTGTTCTATTGGTGAATGCTGGTCTCCTTTAGGGCAGCAAACGGAAGCCTCTTCATTCTTAGTCTCCTTTACAGCAGAGGTTTGGGTTTGCAGTTTCAGTGATAAGGAGAACTCCGTTTAGCAAATCTTGGCTTCTCTTAGTTCTGGGCAACCGGCCTGCCATAACCACTTTTTCTCCCTGGTGTACAAAGAATATCTTAGGCCTGCAAATGAGATATGTGTTTTGGGTTCAGCAGCTGGTTTGCTCTGGAGAAGTTAATAATTTGACTAGAATAGGAGAAAGACCGCAACAGAGATGGATGACAGATAGCTTCCTCCCAGCTCCTCCTCTGGTCACTCCAATCCTCTCACATGGCATGATTTTCATATAGTTTTGGCTACACAGTCTATACTACTGAAGTATGTAAGTTTTGTAAAATTGAGATTATGCAAGTTGAGGTTAAGAACTAATTAAGATATGTCATTTACAAACCCCTGAACTTGGCAAACTATAAATGCCAAGTGCATAAGACATTGAAATGGAGAAGGGAGTCTAAACATTTGAGAAATAAAACTGAAAAATTCAAACTTCCTTTCATATTTAAATTATAACATTTCCTAAGGAATATGACTATTTTTTGGTGGATTTTATTCTTCTTTTTATCTATAAGAGCTTTTAATGACTATGTTTAAACAGAAGGAAAAAAATGAAACAAAATGTGAGATAACTTGTCCAAGAAGTTTGAAGAAAATTAGATGATACAGTTTCCAAGAATCTATTACAAAATGACAAGGAAAAATGAAGTAAACTTCAAAACTTAACTGAACTGAACATCACCGAGGTAATTTTTACTTAGTTATTCTTTCAGTTGGCAATTCAGTTGAAATGGAATATTTCATCAATGACCCAATTATATACTCTTCTTTATATATATTTGATTCAGATTAATCACTTGTGAATACCCTGCTAATATAAAATGACTTACTGCATTAATGATACTAAAAATATATATGTAGGTTAGTTGTATGATTATCAATGTAACATATGTATACAAAGGTTACAATTAATAAATTGGACAAATATTAAGGAGTATTTTCCAAATAGAACAACTTTAAAACAAGCACAAAAATCATAAATTAAAGAACACCCGGACTGTAAAAATTAAACTGCTCTTTTGAGTTGAATTACCAAATCAGCAGGAAATCCTCTAGGCTAGAGGATTATGTGGGGACAGGTGAAGCCTTTGCCATGGAGTAATTTAGGACTTGAGGCTTTTGAGAACCAAAAACAAAAGAAAATAGAAATTCTCCTTCTATAAATGGTCTTCCTTTTGCAGATCTATACAAATAGAAAAGCATTACAAAGTGGTTTGGGCTGGCAATGTAGGGGTTGCCATCATGTTGTATTTTAAATAGAGAAATGCAGGTCTCATAAATTCTGCTGTATTGTAGCAATGCACACAGTTGTTTTATATTCTTGATATATTGGTATTTTTATGAATATGGGAAGTCCTTTTTCTCTTCTGGCAATATTTGACTTATAATCTACTTTGTCTGCTATTAGTATACCCATTCTTGCTCTCTTTTAGCTACTATTTTTATGTAATACCTTTTCCGGTCCTTTCACTTTCAACACATTTGTGTCTTGGATTTAAATGAGTCTCTTGTAAATAGCAAATAGTTGGATGATGCCTTTTCTTTAAACCAGTATGCCAATCTCTACCTTTTACTTGGTGAGTTTAATCCCTTTACTTTTAAAGTGATTAATCCCTTTACATAATGTAAAGTGATCCCTTTACATTAAAGCAGTCAGCCAGTGACCCTTTACATTTAAAGTGATTACTTATAGAGAAGGATTTAATTCTTCCAGTTTTTAATTTTACTTTTACATGTCTTATGTTTTCTTTACTCTTCAGTACCTCTATTACTACCTTCTTTTCTGTTTAGTTGATTTTTTCTAGTGTTCTGTTCTGATTCCCACTTTACTTTGTTTTCAGTATATCTTTTTGTTATCTTCCTAGTGGTTACTCTTGAGAATACAATTAACAACGTAAATGTATAACAATTTTATTTGAATTGATGCCAACTTAGTATCAATAGTATAAAATCTCTGCTCCTTTATAATTTTATCCCCCACCATTTTATGTTGTATGGTCACAAATTGTATCTTTTTACATCATGTGCCCATTAACATAGATTTATAACAATTATTTTAAGCATTTTTCTTTTAAATCATATAGGAAATAAGAGGAATTACAAAACAAAAACTGGCTTGTATATTTACCTATGTATTTACATTTACTGATGTTCTGTATTTCTTTGTATGACTTTGAGTTACTGACTGTTTTTAAATTTCAGCCTGTAAAGCTCCCTTTAACATTTTTTGTAGGGAACATCTATTAGTGATGAACTTCCTTCTGTTTGTCTGGCAGTGTTTGAATTTCTCCTTCATTTTTCAAGAATAGTTTTGCCAGATATAGAATTCTTGGTTGACAGTTTTTTTTTTCCTTTTTCTTTTACTATTTTAATATGTCATTCCTATGCTTTCCAGTCTTGATGGTTTCTGACGAGAAACGGGCTTTTTGTCTTATTGAGGATCCCTTGTACATGATAAGTTAAAGCTTCCCCTTGATGATTTAAGAGTCTCTCTGTCTTTCAATAGTTTGATTATAAAGTGTCTCTCTGGTAGATCTCTTTGTATTTCTCTTTAGAGTTGGTACAACTTTTCAGATGTGTAGATTATGTATTTCACCAAAATAAGAGTATTTTCAGCCTTTATTTCTTCAAATTCTCTCTTCTTTCTTTCAGTGTTCTTCTGGAAATACCATATTGATGTACTGGACAATGGCATTTTAGAATCTGATCGTGTTTGTTCAGACCGATCTTTTTTCTTTCTTTTCATTAGGCTATATCATTTAAATTTACACTTCTTCTAGTTCACTGACTCTTCTTGCCTGCTCAAGTCTCTGTTAAAACCTACTAATGAATTTTACACTTCAGCTATTATATTTTATAGCTCCATCATTTCTATTTGAATCTTATTTATGCTGTTTATCTCTTTGTTGATATTCTTTACTTATTGAGACAGCATTCTTCTGGTATCCTTTGTCCATAGATTTAACTTTTTAAACATATTGAAGATAGTTGATTTAAATTATTTGTCTGGTATGAATCTCTGGGCTTCTTCAGGTATAGTTTCTGCCAAATTATTTTTATTTTGTAAGTAAGCCTTACTTTATTATTACTTTGCATGTTATGTAATTTTTGGTTGAAAGCTGAACATTATGCATATTATAATGTGGTAACTCTGGAAATCAGATTGTACTCCCTCCCTAGAGTTGGCAGTTGTGAGTTGTGGACTGCACCTTTTAGTAACATTTCTAAACTACTATTGTAAAGACTGTATCCATTGTCATGTGTGGCCATGGAAGTTTCTGTTCCATATCTTAGCAGTCAGCCAGAGACCTGATAGGGATTTCCTTAAATGCTAAAATTTAGCAGTTTCTTTGTTCATTAAGCACTCCCCTGGTTGTTGTAAGATTTTTTTGTTAGTTTGTAGTTGCAAAAGAGTTGATTCTGAACGTTTTTGACAGAATCCCAAAGAGGGAGGGATCATTGGAACTCCTTATTCCATCATTTTTGGGGATGTTACTTCCCAGCTGCAGTTATTTTATTCACTTTGGGGAAAAGTGAATTAGGTCTAAGGATTTCATTTCCTCACATCCTCTTTGTTTCTTACTGTACAAATCTTTAGAAACTTTTATCTTATGATTTCCATGAAAATAGGCCAAGATCAACATACATATGTGAAATAAAAATCAATACTTTGGACTCTGTAAAACTATTGCTTCTTCTATGGACAATATTTAAGCCCATTAAAAATAACTTAAAGGACAGCAAAGAACACCATCAGTGGAACAGAAAGGCTCCTACAGTCTGGGAGAATATATTCCTAAATGACATATCCGATAAGGGGTTGCCATCCAAAATATACAAAGAGCTCACACACCTCAACAAACAAAAGCAAATAATCCAATTAAAAAATGGGCAGAGGATCTGAACAGACACTTCTCCAAAGAAGAAATTCAGATGGCCAATAGACACAAGAAAAGATGCTCCACATTACTAGTTATCAGAGAAATGCAAATTAAAACCACAATGAAATATCACCTCACACCAGTAAGGATTGCCACCATCCAAAAGACAAACAACAACAAATGTTGGCGAGGCTGTGGAGAAGGGGGAACCCTCCCACACTGTTGGTGGGAATGTAAATTAGTTCAGCCATTGTGGAAAGCAGGATGGAGGTTCCTCGTAAAACTAAAAATAGAAATACCATTTGACCCAGGAATTCCACTCCTAGGTATTTACCCTAAGAATGCAGGAGCCCAGTTTGAAAAAAGACATATGCACTCCTATGTTCATTGCAGCACTATTTACAATAGCCAAGAAATGAAAGCAACCTAAGTGTCTATCAGTAGATGAATGGATAAAGAAGTGGTGGTACATACACACAATGGAATATTATTCAGCCATGTGAAGAAAACAAATCCTACCATTTGCAACTATATGGATGGAGCTGGAGGGTATTATGCTCAGTGAAATAAGCCAGGTGGAGAAAGACAAGTATCAAATGATTTCACTCATATGTGGAGTATAAGAACAAAGAAAAAACTAAAGGAACAAAACAGCAGCAGACTCACAGAACCCAGGAATGGACTAACAGTTACCAAAGGGAAAGGGACTGGGGAAGATGGATGGGAAGGGTGGAATAAAGGGAAAAAGAGCATTATGATTAGCACACATAATGTAGGGGTGGGGGCACAGGGAAGGCAGTATAGCACAGAGAAGACAAGTAGTGACTCTAGAGCATCTTACTATGCTGATGGACAGTGACTGTAATGGGGTATGTGGTGGGGACTTGATAATGGGGGGAACCTAGTAACCACAGTGTTGCTCATGTAAGTGTATATTAATGATACCAAAATAAAAAAAATAACTTAAAGGACATTATCATTTTTAAGTTTTAATATATCCTGTCTTATACTAATAAAAACACAATTTGGAATCATCATGAGACTAACCTGTTGGGTGATTTTTTTTCTGCTTCTTATTTTGGGAACTTTATAGTCTTAAAGAGTTTTACACTAGTTTTATTAAATTCTTCATTCATCTGTCAAATTTCTTTACAAAAATTGATTTTCATTACATGAATTATTTTTCTGCTGATGTTTCAATAGTCTTAATGATTATGGAATTATAACCTTTCACCTCCTTTCTATAAACTGCAGTTCTACAATTCTAACTATATGACTGAAAAAGTAGACTAGCATGTCTGTCAATAAGGAAAGGATTTTATAAAATAGTCCACAGAGTTTATGAGGTTTATCCAGGAGGCTCTTATGAAGAATCATTAAATTAACAACTAGTTATAAAATTATAGAACATGACTCATGGTAATTGGATATAATTCCTGAGTGAACATAGGTGTCTATGCTAGTTCTACAAATAGATCTTCTTTTCCAAAATACGTAGACTATAAAAGTTCATTTTCTAAAGTAAAATGTTAAAATATTAACCATAATATATATTGATAAGACTTGACAAAACATTTATAATGTTTATAAAAAGTGATTTTAAATCTCTATAAGAAAATAATTAAATCTTTGTTTATTCTCTACCTTAAAAATGACTTAGGGAAACCTAATTTAATTTTAAATTATAGAATTTATTTTATTTCTATCCACATCAATGATATTATATTTAAATATGAAAGTATGATAGTGATGAATAACCTGGTATGAAATATTCTGCTGGTGCTTGTGAATAGCATATCTTTAATGTGGCAACTCTTAATAGTTAAAAGAACTTTGACAGTTAAGTAATCCCTTTACCACTTAAGTACAACAGGGTTTTATTATTAAGTACACTGCTGGAAATGGTGTGCTTTTTTCATTCACACTATAAACAGTTTTGTTAGATTGGTAATCCTGCTTGTCAGATTTGTTCACTGTTTGATATTAATCAGTAGGTTTATAAAAGGTGCAGCACTGGGCAGAAATGAACAGAAAATACATTATAAATAATGTTTCTATAAATCACAGAGAGCTGGACATCTTGAACTCTGAGGTGTATAGGATATTTTGACATTTCGTGGGTGGTTTGATAGCTTGCTACTAAACCAAAAGTCTAATAGCAGAGCTACTGTCCATTTCATTATGTGACTATAGAATTGGCCCTCTCTATAAATTTATTAAAGGCTCATGGAACACCTTTTTTATTTGTTTTTGAGTATATAATGCTTAACTTTTTAAGCTTATATTCTTCTAGAATGAAAATGTGATTATATAATGAGTTAGATAATTTGAAGTCATAAGCAGTTATACTGCATGTTTTCATCTTCTTTGAATTTATTTCTATATTTCAGTAAACTTTTAGAGAAGTTTATCTACATATTCTACTGTGCAATCAAAAGTTTTATTCATCACAATATAAGTTTTAATGTTCTTATTGATCTGGAAGTCTTTTTAAAAATGTTTAGAAACTCCAGGGTTTAGAATATATATCCAGGAAGCTGTTATGAAGGGTCATTAAATTAACAACTAGTTATGATAAAATTATAGAACATGACTCATGACAATTGGAAATAATTCCTGGTGAACATATAGGTATCTATGCTAGTTTTGCACTTAGGTCTTCATTTCCAAAATATGTAGATTACAGAAATGAATATGTGGATATTGTCCAAAAGCTATTTGGCTTACAATTTTCTTTGACCTGTCAGTGTTCACTGGCTCTTTCCAAGCCTTCCAGCTTTCCCTATGGCTATTTCTTCCTCATGCTCACAGCTTCAAAGGGCTAACAAATTTTAAATATTTTCCATGCTCAAGCTAGTGTTTCCAAGTTGCACAAGAATATTATTTGGTTCGAAATTCTTTTCTCCTCTTCATTCTCTCATTTCCTCCTTTGGTTCCTGGATCTTGATATTTTCCTCCCAGATGAGACTTTGCTGTGCAGTGGTGTTGGCCACTCAGCAATTGATGGAGGTCAGTGGGGAACCCAGAGATACAGGATAAGACCAAGATAAGAAATAATTATGTCCATTTCTAACAGGAGGCAAAACTAGTTAGTCTTCAGTCTGCAGCAGGACCAACTTTCTTTATCCTCTGTTTAATGTCTGTTATAATCCTTAAATTACTAGCATATAGATATGAATAAGATGTAGTCTTTCAAGACTTCCACACCACCAACTCTTGCACTATGCACTGACAAGAGAACAGAAAATTTCTTCTTAATAGACCTGATTTACTTTGTATTTTCTTTGTTTTTGAGTGTATGATTACTGTTGAAAATACAGTCAAGCAACAGTATTTCAGAATCTGGGCAGGTATGGCAATTCCGTGAACATATGAATTTGGAGGCAGGAATTGAGAAGTCTGAATTTCAGGCCACAATTTCTTCATTATTAAAAAATGATTGCTCTCTATGGTTTTTCAAGTCCCTTTCTTCTTTAATAGATGTATGATTATGCTGAATGTGGTAGGTCTTCACATTGATGTCAATAAAATAAGTTAAACACTGAAATGGGGAAGAGAAGGCAGAAATAAACTATTCTTTTATTGAAAAAACATTACATATTATGCATTACGATCGGAAGGGGAATAAAGGAAATAGTAGACAAATGTTTGTGGTTTTTAAGTTTATTCCTGAGTTACAGGACTTCTTTTATAGGCTTTATGAATGACAAAACTCCTTAGATATATAATAATTTAGTTTGTCTTTCTTTTGATATTATTTTTATAAGATCAGGAATATTACTGATACTAATCAGTAGCTGGACATTTTTACTCAAAGGTCTAAAAAGTACATTGAAGTATTATCTAGGATAAACTCCTTTTTTTAGGAGAAAACATAAACACAGAGAAACCATAATCCTGCTGTAATGTAGGAATCTAATTAAGACTAATGAGGCAACATTAAATTTAATGTATGATGCATTTTATATGTCTCCCCATTAGAGCTGCAGCAAGCTGTTCATCAGAGTCAACTTTGGTGACTCTCCCCCTACAGGCATTGTCAGCAGTTAGGGATTAGGATGTGGTACTGGGCTTACAGAGAAGCCAACACAAAAGCAACCAATAGAAAGTAAAGGCACCACTGGAATCATCTATGCGTGGACTCTGCTGGCCAATAAATCCAGATATATTTATGCTGTAGAAAACGTTCTCCTGATTGTTGCATTTGAATTTAGGACACCAAAAATGCATATCAATGGCCAAATAAATCATTCCAATTGAGGAGAAAAGCAGGGGACAGTAAGGCAGAGAGAGGAACATGAGATGGTGGTTTCACTGGATTCCTAAGATTTAGAGCCATTACTGATGCAGAAGAACTGGGGAGGATCCGAGAAGAATCTTTCATGCAAGAATTTGTACCAGAGGTTAGGTGCTGTGCATATAGGCACAAGAAGGGGTATTGGTTCCCAGGAATCTGGGATTAAGATAGTTTCACATAACATGATAAACATGGACAATGATATCTAGCACAACAAATTACAATAGCTGTTGTTTATTGTGGGTTTTGTGTGTACCAGGCAGTGTTTTACTTGCTCAGTGTGTGATTGCAGTTAGTTCTTACAGTATCCACATGAGAGAGCGTGATTATGGTCCCCATTTTACATGAAACTGAAAACTGAAGTAGAGAGAAATTAAGTAGTTCCACAGTTAGTTAGCGGCCACATAGAATTAGAACACAGGAATCGGAATCACAGCTTGAACCCCTAAGGCTAGGGAAATGGGGTAATATTTTCACACATTGCAGAAGCCCTGAATCCACACATGCTAAGATTGCACCTATACCCTGTTTTGCAAAATGACAAATACTTTGCTTATTTTAAATTTTAAAATTAAAAAATCTATTGGAATGTGGCTCTTTAAATAGAAACCTGGAGTTCTCTGAACTTGGGTCATGCTGCCCTGAAACATTATAAATGGCTTATAAAATTGCAACCTTTCTAGATGTGGAATGTTCCTGCTTTAACGAGTAATGGCTTTTCCATGCTGATTGTTTCTGTTTGTTGACCTACATGCTTTGAACAGTTTCTGGAAGTTTGAATTCATAGCCTTCTGGATCTTGCCCAGTCCCAGGGGACAGTGATTCAGATTTGTCAGTAGGTGGTTCAGGCAGAGGACAAACCATGTATACCCACATCCAGAACTCACTAACTCAACAAGTAACTACCGATATAAATTCAGCATTGTGGGAATTGCAGGGTTGATGCTCAAAAGAGGAAGAAAAACCACTTTTTGATGCTGTCAGTTGTTTCATGTCTATCTTAATTCCTTATATTCTTTCTTTTCCTCCTGGCCACATTGTCACAGAAATTACAACTTTAGAATTAGTGTGCATTGCTGAGAGATAAACCTGGGCCATCTGGGTTCTGGCACCCACATTCTTTACTACGCACTGTATTGCCTGTTAACCTGAGAGTTACTTTCCTTTGGTCGACTTCAAAAGTTGCCATCTCAATTACTTTGTTAACTATTAAGCCAGAGCCTTTTATACATGCAAGGCAAACTGAAAAATGCAGTTAGTTTGAAGGTGAACAAAGCCTTTCAGGACAGAACTATGTGTTGGTAGAGCTGTAGGTCATAGTTTTCAAAATAATGTATGTGTACAGTCTACAGTCCAGTGCTTAAGTGGCTCTGAATTATGGATTAGCTTAAACATGTACAATTCTACTTAGAACCTATAAGAAAGAATCTTTTATTATGACATTTGTAGGTATAGACATTTGCACACTTTGATGACAGTGTGGAAAACTGTACATCAGGCGACCAATTCAGCTACTGCATGCTAATGCAAAACTAGAAAAGTTGGACCACTTTGTTTAAAAAACAAATAATTTCTAAAGTATCTTATAAACAGTTAGGAATAGATTACTTTCCTGTCCTTTAAAACTAGTGCTTAAGTAAGTGGTTGTCCAGTGGTTCCACAAAGGTTTCTTAAATGACATCACTTCTCCCTCCTTTTTTGGATTGATGATTTCATTAAAAGCCATTTGCCAGTTGTCGTTTTGCCTGCTCTGCTTTAATGTGGTCTGTGGGGTTCATTAGATCCAGCATGTTAATGGCATCAGCTGGGTTTGGGTTTCACTGCAGCTGACCCTCACCATTGCTCGTCACTTAGCTAACATATGCCAGTATCATGGTACCTAATGATTCCTTTTGCAGGGAGTACTTTATATTCCCATATCTCCCCCTTTAGGAGACCAAACGAACATTGATGATCCGTGTGAATTGCAGGGCAGTGGGAGTACTGATGGCTTCTTCTCTCTCAGATGAGAATATATGTACTTGGCTCAGAACCTCTCAGCTTTGTCGGGCATTTTCAGTCATCTTGTTTTCTCCCCCCTCCTTCCTTTCCAGTTAATATGGTTGTCCCATGAGGCAAAAATCAAGAGCTTGCATGTCCAAAATAGTATAGACTTTTTACATTTGCTGTTCAATTTTTGCATCCAGCATTGTCTGGGCCTTGAAGTGGCATAACTCAGAATTCTTGAGTTGCTCTCTGCACTCTCATTGCTCCCTGGGGACCCGGAGCGAGCCCAAGAGTGAGTGGGAAAACATTGCATATGTGTAAGGACAGTACATTGCTCTTCAGAATTTTTGGTATTTTGAGATAATTTTGATCTTATTTTTGGTTTCCTTTGATGTCTGAGACCTGCATAAAAGGGACAATCCAATGTCAGTTTTTCTCCCTTTTCTCCTAATATCATTACAAAGGGAAAGATGAGTGCCTAACATTGAGGGGCTGCTGGTTTTGGGTGGGTGGTGGGGCGTTGCTGCCATGCAGTGTGATGTCGGAGAGTAATTTTGCTTTAAGGAAGATACTGCCCAACTTTTTAAACTTAATAGGATTAGTCATGGGAACTATTTTTAGCAGAAGTTCAACTTTATCCATGTATTTTTAATGTGGGAAAATTGTGTCCTTTTCCCTCTGCTAATGTTTGATGTATTCCAGCCCTCCTGTGAGTGTGTTTGAGTATCTTAGGGGATCTGGAGTGGAGGAGAACTTCCTCTCGGATTCTCTCTGTTTTCTTTCGTGAAAATGACATTCCAAAGCTGTTTCACTTTCTGACAGGAAATGGAGCCTTGCCAGAAATGATTAAAGTCCGAGAAAGCATAACAGTTCCAAAGCTGCAGCAGTTCCTTGGGAGTCCTGAGTTTGACATGGTGTCAAACAAATGTGAAATATTATTTAATAAATTTGAATAATACAGAGATAGGAAAAAATCATTCTTGGCTTATAGCAGTAGTGGTTTGAATTAAGTATGTAAAAGACTACCTACAACTAATAAATTGAAATAAATATGTAAACACACTTAGTGTAGGTTAGCCCAGCCTATGATTTTACTCCATTATGCTAGTAATATGTGTGAGACAAAAGTCCTATTTTTAAATACACGTAAGTTTGGAAGTGTATATATTTCTGCAGTGTTTAAGGGAAATGACTTCTGTTCATATGACTGAACCTGTGCATACCAGATAATTATTCTCAAAATTTTATAATTAATTCAATAAATTCATCAATAAAATCACTTAGGCCAAAATAGTTTTGTTAAAAAGGGCTAAATAATAATTGAAAACTTCAGTCAATATGTCAAAGGCTTTTTATAAAATAGCAGCCTCAATTATTTCACTGGCAATCCTAGTTAAATTGTTTTACTTTCCACCAGAGAATTATGTATTTATATAGATATATATATATGTCTTTCTTTCCCAAATAAACCTAGAATTAAAAAAAATATTTCTCTCAAATCAATAAAACATACTACTTTGAAAAAATATCCTTGAGTAAAAAACTTACAAAACATGTTTTTTTGTACTCCTTTGAAAGACAATTATCATTAAAATAAACTAAATTTATTACTTATTCCTTTCACTCTTTGGGTATATACTTGGAGTACATGTTTTTAGAGCAAAATGTTCACACTTTTTGGTATCCACTGACATTCGACGAATACTACGATTCATGACCACTTTTTAGACAAGTTAAATTGATTAGAGAAGTCATTCAATGTCACTGAGTACCATTTGTCACTTCATAAACAGCTACAATCTGCTGCTTGCAAATGCAGAAGGACCACCAAATAAATCACATCAAATGGTGGGAGTAGATAGTATTCCTTCATCTATAATTGGTGCAGCCTCTCCTGTCACATTTGTTCATTCTTGTGATTCTGGGGTGGATTGACACTGACATGGAAAGGGCAGCCTCTGTCAAAGACGTTAGAGTCTGTTTCAGTGATTATGTGCTAATAGATATCCATCATAATATTACATTAACCACCCATGTATCAAACATACAACTTAACCATCTAGATATCTGATGGTCTGCCTGTATAGTTCTGTTCTAACAGGAGATAAGCTCTCTAGCTTTGAAGGGAAATTGATGGATGCCAGAGGAAATAATGTGGTTAACAATTACATGTAAAAGAACATCATTGTAGCTGGCATGTGTTGTTTCACTGGACATGATTGTAAAGGTTTATAATTCAATTTGAGTCACATTTTTATAAAATACAGTCAATAGATACACTATGTTGCAGCTATTTAAAACATCTTCCAATTTAAGAATTATCTTTTTGTTCTTATCAAGCAAAAAATGGCTGCTATTACAATTAATGCTTTGTATTATGTCCCAGGTTTAGGCTTTAATGAAAATCTACTTTCTTAGGGTCAAGACTTTCTCACCCTGCAGTATCTGTGTGTATGTGTATGTGTGTGTTTGTATATATAAGCACACATACACATACAGGCTTTTGTATATATTTTACCATATTGCCACAGTAACATTAAAAATTAACATAAATTAATGAAGACAATATACTTCCATAATATCAAGACTTTAAACACTGTTGACTCCAGGGAGATGGAAATGGACTTCAGTTGTTGTTGAAACATCTCTAATATATCGTATTCCACTTTGCAGAGATAATGGCCATGTCTACATCACAAACTGGAGAATTCAGTATTCCATTAGCTCACCTTTGTTTTATTGGATATTTGCTATTTGCCAGGAATTTTACATGTATTACCTCTTTCAATTTCACAGCAAATGGCAGAGGTGGATATTTTTGTTCCTATTGTATAGATGAGGTTATAGAAACACCTAGAAAATAAATGAGGTGCACAGTATCACCCATAAAGGAAAAAAACTAAGATCTTGAGCCAATGATTGTCTGGTTCCAAATCCCTTTACTCTGTGATACTTTCAAACAGACTTTGAGAACCTGATCATGTAGTAACAGTACCAACAGAGAAAGAGGCCAGTTCAGATCCCCTGAAAGCTTTCCCCTTCTCTGAGGTTCTGCATGACTTGATCCTGGGAGCAGAGGTGTCTGTAGAAATGGAACATCCTCCATGAAAACTCTGGCATGGGCTTGCAATTTTCTTAGCCTTGCTGTGGCATCCAAGATGAAAAGCCTTTTTGAAGGAAAATGGGTTGGTGTGGGACTGTTGTAAGGGTATATGAAGATGCTACTTACTCCAAATACTGAAGTCAGTCATTCAAATGAAATATTCTAATTTTGCAAATTAATTAGCTAACATCTTCCACAATTTTTTTATCTTCTGTGAAGAAAATGGCCCTTGGAAAAATGCAGGGACATTTCCCATACTAATGAGTGGAACTTAAGAGCAACTGTTCAAACTTTCCAAAAGATTTGCTTTACTCTCCTGGGGTATCTTAGCTGCCAGAAAAATTTGGATTTTTCTAGGACCTGGGGTCCTACTGCAACTTTTTCCAAAAGATTCATAGCTAGAAAACTTGGTTTCTCTGTAGGTTGACTCAGTTAAAGTCCATCAGATATGTTTGTTACATGGAGTTTGTTTTAAAAAGGTGCAATAAGCCTATTGTTCTTTTCTAATAGATGGATAAAAGGGAACAGAAATGATCTCATTTGAAAATAGGTTTGGACAAATAAATGGCAAAAAGTAATTCTGGTTACTTGATCTGAGTTATAAAAAATGGCATTCTACTACTGATAAACCATGCAGGATTGACCAATATCCAAAGCAGGCAGCTTTCATGGGACTGTGCTCATTGACAACAAATGTTGGGAAAAGGTCAATGGTTAATTAAATAATCCATCACCTCAGGAGAGAGAGAGTTTTCAACTCTGACAATCAGTGATAGAAATATTAAAAGGTCAAGAAACGAGTTACAATATATTCTATGTTGTTACTATGTGTTATAAAAATGTGACTCTATTAAAGAAGTAGAGAATAGAAAAGGTTCATATCCTTCTAGAAACATGCTTCTTAATCAAATAATTTTGGAGTATTTACTGACACAAATACTGTGAATTCTCCCAGAGCCAGAGACTTCTTTTAATGTTTGTACTTTCTGAACAAAATACATTTTTGATAGAGACCACTGTATGTTGAAAAACTATTTGGTGGGAGTAGAGTGGGGATCAGGGCTTCTTTTTTGAGAATCACTTGCACTGTGGCCTGATAATTTTAAGCTGCTATTTGCTCTGTAAAAGAACATTTTTGTGAACATGTAGCTTTCAACTGCTGACTGTACTTTCCGTCCTGGGTTACAACTTTATCACTCTCAGAGAACAGTAACATCTCCAATTTCCCTACATCAAGTCCAGAATAACCCTTCTGTAAATTAAAAGTGCTACACAAACTTGATATATTGATTTGACCTAATTTCTTTTTGCCAGGATTGGCTTTTTCATTATCCTTTCCAGACATTAGTTGTTAGTTATTTTGCTTTTTTTTCTTTCCAGTGGGAATTATTATTTAATGTGGGCTGCCTTATCTAGCAAAAATTCTTTCTCCATCATCCTCCCTTATTCCTTCTTCCTGCCCCAGAGTGTCATTGATTCATTCTGAGTTTTCAAGTCTTAAGTAAGCATTTGTTTTTTCTGCACTATAGCTTGACTAAAAGAAAGACCAACCATTCTAGTCTTCCAGTCTTTAGCCTTTACCTCTGGGGTCAAAATATGGAAAACAGACAAGGAAAAGAGGTGCCCCAGAAGAACTGCTTTCCAGGAAGCCATAAATCATGTGTGATTAAAGTAATTGGCAACAATAGAAAGAAAATACGTTCCTGTGCTTCAGCTTTTTAGTTTTGCATAGAGAGGAAGCTGGTCACCAGTTGAGATCACCACAGGTTTAGGAGAGACAATGCTGTATATGAATAGAAAAATGAAGCCTCTTACGTCTCCCTGGAGAATGTGGGGCTTGGCGAATGGTATCATGGCTATGTTGCTGCTGAAATGTTCATTTATATGGTTTCAAAACGAGGGGTGCTTTGACAGGGATTTTGGCCCATGACCACACAACTTGACCTCCTCACTGTCTGGGTGATCGCTGCTGTTTCGAATATGGGCAAGTGTTATATGATTATTTTATCTGTTACTGTAAAGCATTTTGAGAGACTTTGTATGAGAGGCAATATAAAAATAAATTGAATTGAACTATGGTTTCACCTCCCCACTTTTTAGTGCGAAACTTTTAGAGCAAAAAGTGGAGTGCTATAACAAAGGACCAGAATCAAATGATACCAAGAATTTGGGCGGTTCTGGAGAGTCTGACCGGCTAGGAGGGTGTGTGTGTGTGTTGGTTAGTGTCCCACTTGGCTATGTGTTAGTTTAATGCCTTACCACAATTAGAGCAAATCATATTTGTGTTCTTAAGTTATTTTGAGTCATAAGATATCCAGAATCTACTTTTAGTTAATACACTTTAAAAAGACAAGACTTGTTAATTACACAAATATCTCCTTTACATAACATATCATGGTGCATTAAAAACCACCTGGTTAGTCTCTAAAGGGCCAAGGTCTAAACCACATCACATTACTTTCAGAATCCACAACTGCAATAATTTTTCTTTTAAAATAAAATAATCTTGGCTTAGGGTAATAGGTTTTTCCTGCAGAAATATGATTTTGTGTTTTATGACTCTGCATCAATACATTATTTTAATAAATGGCTTTTGGTTCACCAGAAGTGCTGTATTTTGACAATATCAGCCAACCTTTTCATTTGTTTAAGCAGGAAAAGTAGGGTGCCAAAATAAAGCTACTCCAGAAGAACATCTCAAGAATGTTTATGAAAACTCTTTTACAGCTACATTTATTAGAGTTAAAGCATAGTACTAATTTGTCATGCGGAATTCCAGGGAAGTGAGTAATTTTTGTGTTTCTCTAAATGGCAGCATTTCATATTTTGAGATAACAATGTGCTTGTAAACACAAAACTAGCAATATAGACTGCAATGTGACAAAAGGTATCAGATTTGTCACTATCTGGCAATAGTTACTGGATGTATCTGCTGCCATGTCATGGTATTTCTCATAAAAATAAGTTGGGGAATGGAAGATCTGTCACTTTAGACTTGCTGACAATGGGTTTGAATTTTTTTAATTTGAATTGGAAGATTTACTGAAAGTTAGGAGTGACACCCTGCTTCGCCTGTCTTACAGCACAGAGATTTCCCTAGCTCACCTCATCCTTATTTCCATCAAGTTTCTTTGAGACTGTGCTTATAGATGAGCATTTCAGTCATGGAAGATAGCAAACTTATTTCCTAATTGTGACAATTATGTCATACTTATAATTGTGTAACAATGACTGTTAAGTTATCAAAATACAGAGAGCAAATCTCTTCCTGTACCCAGAGTCTTGCTTATGAAGTTGCAGAGAGTTCTAGCCTCTGTAGATTTGTTGTTTATTACTCTTTTTTATCTAAAGCCCTCAACAATATTTTTGCATAGTGAGTCAGATCTCCCAGTATCCTGGGGATAAGTGGGAATATTATTGTCTCCAGGTTGTGCATGGTGCCTCTGGGGCTGTAGAAATGAATGCTCCTTCAAAGGTGCTTATTATCTTAGGATAGTATGGAGACACTCACCACCATTCATTCTTGTGTTTGTTCTTTATGGGACAGTCTGCTCTAGTTCAGAAGGGCCACTCATCTATCCCAGACTTAAGATCACAGGAAAAAAAAAAGCATATATTAATGCATACATTAGCATTTCTTCTTTAAATGGCTCATTTCATAGAAAATGCAGCTTTACTTAGTAATTCATATGCAGAAGTAGGAACAGATCTTAGAACAAGACAGAAAGGAGAGATGTATTTTGCAATTTGTTGAGTTATAGGTCCTAACACCTCATTCTTACTTTCTCCCTGCAGTGGACTATTGCTTGTTATCTCCCAGAATTCATATGTTGGACCCCTAATGTGATGATAGAGGAGATGGGGCCTTTGGCAATTAGGTCATGAGGGAAGAGTCCCCATGAATGGAATTAGTGCCCTTATAAAAAAGACATGCAGGAAATGCTCTCTTTCTCCACCATGTGTAAACACAGGGAGAAGGCAATCATCTACAAGCCCAGAAGAGGGCTCTCACTGGAACCTTGCCATGCTGGTTCTTTGGTCATGGACTTCCCAGCTTCCAAAACAGTGAGGAATAGATTCCTGTTGTTTAAACTACCCAGTCTGTGGTATGGTAGAGTGACCTAAACCAAGACAACCCCCAACCCCGCATTCTATTTATTTTCCATTTAGATCATTATTCTATTTCTGAATGGATTAACTGACAGATAAAGTTAGAGCCTAGGACTCTACTATATCATCTTTGCTCTCTTTTTTTTCTGCTGGGCTTACCCAGTGTCTCCATAGCTATCATGAGCTCATCCTCCATGTACCAGAGCATAAGATCATTCACTTCTGCTCAGACGTGCCAGGTTTTTTCATGACTATGGGCTTCTGTTCATGCTTCTGTCTAAGATTGAAATCCCTTTCATCATCTCTGAGTATTGAAAACACACTCATCTTCAAGTCCTTCTGTAATTTGCAGTTTACCATGTGCAAAATGGAGAATATATAACATCGCCTTTTTGTGGTGGTTATGACAGTCAAGTGAAAATGTCCATTTGATACTCTTGAGTAAAATACTCTGGTGTTCTTTAGTTAATCACTTCTTCTCTGAGAACCAGAGACATGTGCTTGAAACAGTCTACCTCTTGGTATGCAAAGATATGGAAATATCTTCCATGTCTTGTAGCCCTTGAGAAAATGCTTATCATAATTTATGTCTATATAATAATACTTATGGTATATTTGGGGCTCTAGACTTAGTGGGAACTTAATAAGTATTTGTTAAAAAACCTTTCCCAAATGTCCCAGTGTGCATTTTTGGACCACTCGGACCTACCAGACTGAACTGGAAATTAATCCAATTCACTTAAATTTATACTTACTGTGATGTACCCAACATGATCATTGCTTTTAGTTTCCACCTTTGGACAGACTCTGCCAAAGAGGCATGATGTATGAAATAGACCAACATAATTTTGGTTTTGAATGTTTTTTTTTTTTTACAGTAACACAGTCCAATTGGTGAGTTGTTAAAAGCCTAGAAAAGGAACTTCATTTGCGGGCACCCCTGGTGCTTATTAATCCTGCATTTGCTGCTTCATTTGTAGGAGTCTTGGTGCTGGTTTGTCTGTATTTCAGGCAGCAATGCCACAAGCAAAAGGTTAAAACTCCACAGTGTGAGGGGCACTGTACTTCAGGTGGCTTCTCTGATGCCAAATGTACCAATTATGGCACAGAGGAAGAGGGGGGCAACTGAAGTACGTTACTTTGGTATTGACCATGCCAGTTGACTGAACATAATGTAACAAGCACACAACAAATTGTCAAGTGTAAGACTTCCAAAGGTGTGGTAGGCTCCTTTATCAGCATTTTAAGACTGGTTGGATCAACTACCTTTGCTCATTGATGGAGAGATTGACAATCAATGAGTTGCAGTATCATGTTTTTCTCCATCTTACTTAAACATCCTATTAATATCAACTGACCAGTTCATGGAATAGGAACAAATCTGTCTTTTCAAAAATCTATATAAACATTCCTCTTAAAGATTTTTGTTTGTTTTTGTTTTTATTGGTACAGGAGTCCCCCATCCCCACCCCCATCTGTCATGTCACTTTCTGTGGTTTCCATTACCCATGTTCAACCATAGTCAGGAAGCAGATGATCCTCCTTCTGACCTATCATCAGATGGTCAATAGTAGTAGCCTAACATCACAATTCCTACATCTTTCATTTCACTTTGTCCCATCACATAGGCTCTTTATCATCTTAAATCATTGCAAGAAGGATGAATACAGTATAATGCGGTGTTTTGAGAGAGACCACACACATAACTTTTACTATAGTATATTGTTATAATTGTTCTATTTTGTTATCAATTACTGTTAGTCTCTTACTGTGCCTGATTTATAAATTAAAGTTTATCAGAGGTATATAGATACATATAGGAAAAAACATACACAGGCTTCGGTAGTATCAGCAGTTCAGGCAATCACTGGGGGCTTGGAACATATCCCCCAGGGATAAGGAGGGACAATTCCATGTGTATTCACACCCTTCTTTCCCTCCTCATGGGAAGCTGGACTCTTCAAAATGTGTGTGTAAAGCTAAACTTTTATACTGGAAGCTTAGAGTCCAGCCCGAAAACCACCTCCCGGAAGGCCCTGAGAGAGGCGATACTATCTTCAGGTTGAGATAGGGTGGCTCTGAGTCAGCCCCCTCAACAGCTAGTTACTTTAGGTTTAAACATTTGCCAGCTTGAGTTTTCCCAAACTGCATGGACCTCTCACCTCTGCCAGTCAAGCCCACAAGTTTAAAATATATGGAGGGAAAAGAGCACCAAATCTTTCCAAAGATCCATTAGACTTTATTTTGAAACAAGAAATGGAAAAAAAAATTTTTTTTTAAAGGAAGAGGTAAAGTGTGCCTCTCAGACCAGGGTTTTCAAGTTCTCATATGTCTCAAGGATAGCTAACCTAATTAGTATAAATCAGAGTTTTGTATTATAGACATTCAAGTATAATGAGTTCTATTATGACAGATTGCAGTAGGTGAGATATATGCTATTCAATGGTATGTATAAGGAAAAAAACGTGCTTCGTTTTGTCATTAGACGATACTTATTTATAGTGCAATATATATGTACCTCCACTATAACATTAAAGTTTTGACTGCTTTTTAACTACAAAATTTGATATTGTTGTGGCAGCTGCACTATTCAAATGATAGTTGTAGTACAGCTGTTATCAGTGAGGGAGATATATTGCTTCTCCACATGGATAAGGCTATGTGCATGTTTACTTTTAGTTTTATTGCTGGTGTTCTATATTTTAATGACAAAGGTGAGATAAAAGAACATTGTAATAAAGAAGTCCTTTAATTCTGCAAATACAAATGGCACACTTCATATGAATCTCTGTTTTAACTTTATATAAATTTCATGTATTTTCCCTGAGTGAAACAGCCTAAATAGGTAGAGGTTTTATACTCCTGCAAGGTCCCTTGTGTTTGTTTTTGGCATTTCCTTCACACTTAAGGCACTGGATAGGAGAAAAAGGAGGGGAGGGGAGTGAACAAGATAGGAGAAGAGAGAAAAGAGGAGAGAGGTGAATGAGTAGCCTCAAGTCGTTCAAACTGTGTGTGTGTGTGTGTGTGTGTGTGTGTGTGTTAACTAATTCCTGAGGGAAGTTGGTAGATTTGGAACAAGGGATTCAACTTCAAGTCAGTTTGGAAGCACATGACTTGCTGTTCACTAGACAATGAAGAAAGGGGATATGAGGTTGAAAAAAAAAACTTCCAACTGATTTTGTTTCTTGCTCTTTGTCTTCAAATTGCCTTGAACCAATAACCTAGTGACAGATGGGCAGAATTCTGAGCTCTTGGCAGTTTGGATTAGATCTGATAAACATTCAGGTCTATTTGGTATTCAGACAGTTGGAAATCACATGAAGACAGGCTTTTTCAGAAGAGTCCCATTATTTGGTAGTTTCTGATGTGCTGAAAGTACTGCTAGGAGAGTCTTGGGAGTATTTGGGGATTTCACTATTGACACCAGGCAATCCAGAGGTGTCCAACGCACTTCAATAGTATTCATCATACTCTTCAAGATAGAAAAGGGTTCTGATATGTTCTTTCATAATCCCAAACTCCTGAACAATCCCTTATATTCATATCCTCCTCTTATTTTTTTTGTTCAGAGATGTGCAATTTAGAATGTTATTTTAATGTTGTCTATTTATATACTAATATTCTGTAAAATTCACAAATATACCTGTCCTATAGCATATGAGATTGAAGGGGACATATTTTGATATTATCAGAGAAGTATTTTTTGGCCTCAAAATTTCATCACATACATATTAGAAAATAAATGGGCAATTCAGAGAGTTGTTGAGTAAGCAGGTAGGCTTATTTTGCCTTTACTTAAAGGAAATGAAAAGACAGATCCTTATTGCCTGTTTCCCCTTTTGCTCAGTAGGCTGGTGGCATTGTTGGCATTTCAGCTAATTTGTTGTTTTAGAAATTCACTTTTGCACTAGAGTCTTATGTGGGGGTTCTTCTTTGCTCTTAGCCATATGCAAACCATATTTTCATTAGATATATATCAAATTGAAACTCTTAAAAGTTCATAGGTGTCTTTTTAACAAAGTCCAAATACTTGCCTTTCTGAATTAAACAGACAGTTTTGGTACATGAATTATTGTTTCTGTAATAATTGCTTGCAACTGAATAACACATGGAGACCATCTTTGATAAATATAGAAATAACTGAGTTTGCTAAACAGTCTTTACATTATTTCATTATAAAGCTATGCCAGTCAATTAATCCATCTCTCCAGCATGTGAACACATTGTGTATTAAGTACTGAAATAAGTGTTAGGATCTTCCAACTTAGAATAGATACGTGTCTGGGGGCAAGGGCTTACCTCCTTATTTCCTCATGCATAAACATCTTGGTTTAAAAACACACATTAAGAATATGAGTCAAGATCCAAGATAACTACTTTTTTAGCACCAGTCTCCCTACCCGGCACCACTATCCCCCACATCCCACCCTATAATGGACAACCAATGACAAAGTTTTATTACTGACAGATATTTTACCCAGGTCCATTTAAAAAATTATGGACATAGGGGCTTTATTTTTCTGCTGTTTTCCAAATAATTCTTTAGTGTCTATGTGTGTTTATGGTAATTTAATTTCCTTGCTGATGTGGAAAAAAATATAAAAATGCAGAATTTCACACATTTCTATCCCAGTTTTTAATATCAAACATTCTAAGTGGCAGCACTTAGCAAAAGTATGAAATGTTACTTTGAGTAATGCAGATGAGATAACTTCTGGTGAAGAGCAAAATCAGCACATAAATAAGATGATAAATAAATTTAAATTATTTTTGTCAGGTGCTGAACTGTATTTTATCCTAAAATTAGTTCTGTCAATTGATTAAAAGTAACAACATCTTCACTGCTGTAAATTTAACATGAAACACTATATAATGGTGAAAGCTGATTTAGAATTTGAATTTAATAATTTTAGAGTGACAATTCCACTGCCTAAAGATGCTGCAAATACTTAATTGATTGATTTCAGTTGAATCTATGCCTCCTCAACACACTTGGTTCAATCCCTTTAGGTTGGATCACCTGATCACTGGATATTTATTAACCAGAAATTTGAGTAAACAGGCGTATATACAGTTTTAACCTTTGAAGGACTTTCTCAATGGCTCCTATATAAAAAGGGCAGGAAAAGTTGAAGAATTTGAAATTTTCAAATGCATTTTCATTCAGGATGAGTTATCTCTTTTCTCAAGGAGAAGAATGGCTGCATTATTCCTTGCTTCTGAGCCGTGACTGCCTTTGGGAATGTGTTTGCCAGCAGGTGGTATGAAAAGATCATTGAGAAACCTGGTTTTGCGTTGGGAATTTGAAATCATGATAGCATGTCATTCCTACAGCAAGCCTGAAAAATAGTGCTATTGGTTATGTTAAGTGACTGAGGAGTAGAGAAATGGGCAAATTGTATAAGGTCATCCCACTATAGAAGTACCATAGTCAAAATGTAGGAGCCTTCGGAAGAATCAGTGAGACTTTAGAGAAATGCTCTCTAGTACATTTAGTAATTTCAATAATATATTTTATCAAATGTATCCATTTTTACTTCAAAATATAAAAGTTACTAATGATATGTTATATATATAATATATGTTGTTTAAAGTTCAGTGTGTATTTTCACTTACAGCCTATCTCAAGCTAGTCACATGTCAAGTGCTCAAGAGTTTTATGTGGCCCAGTGGCTGCTATGTTGGACATAGCATTAAAGTCCTTGAAAATCCCAAATTAGCTAACACAGTATTGTGATTCACTGGCAATTAGTCATTGTAATTGAAATAGCCAGAAATTCCAGAGAAAATGGTTCTACTGACATAAATGTTAATTTTTGGTCATGAAGTGAAGGGCTGATTTCACTAGGGAAGAATATGTGTTCTATAGGAACCTGTTACTTAGATAAATTAGAACATAGGATAGCACATAAATGATGTTCAAGTTGGCTGGTTTATGAAGCTCAAGAGACGTGGTTTCTTGGCTTCATAATCTTATTATTTCAGTCAGCAAACCTTGTTAAGTGTTATTATCTCTGAACTGTACTATGGATTGGTATGACACAAATATGATGTCTGTCTGTTGGCCCAAGAGACCTGTCTCCTAGTCCACAATATGCCAACATATACATTAAAAGAGAGAGAATAAGGTCTTTTGGAACTGGCATCAACAAATATTCAAAGGGTCTGAAGGATCATACCAGCTACACCAGCTAGCTCAATGCCAGAAGCAATATCTGTATATACAAAGGCAACCAATCCAGCAAAGAAAAGAAAAGAAAAGCAATAAAAGTATTTATCTAGAAAATCACCAAGTCCAAATATTAACACTTGACTTTCATGGCTGGGAAGGTTTTATAATCTGAGAAGAGGGATTGGCAATGATATAAGTTTACCTTATTGGAGGATATAGGTGTTTTATGGCTAGTGTAATTAACCAGTATCTCTGCTTATAATTTAACTACTTTGGTTTTTAAGTTCTTTTCAAATAATTGCTTTCTTCCACATGGGTTTCTTCACCAATACAGAGAGAGTAATATGCATCTGCCTCATGGAGTTGTTGTTAAAAATAAACAAAAATTAAAAAGCATGTCTCTGATCTATCACAGCCTCGATTCAAACCTTGGAACTGCCTCTTACTCTCTGTGTAATTTAGGAAAAGTTATTTACCTTCTCTGTTTCTCAGTTGTATCAGCTGTGAAAGGAGGACAATGACCTTTCTGTTCACTGGTTTTACTGAAGATTAAATTAATATATGTAAGGAGATTAGAACATTGCCTAGCACATATGTGCTCAGTAGGTATTAGTTATTGAAATTATGATCATTATTATTAAAGCTACCTGGGGAAATTTTAAATAATACACTATTTTATATCTACTGAATTGTCCTCTCTAGTGTTTATAAAGCTCCTCTGTGAATCTGAGGGACTAGCGGAGTTTGGAAGTCACACTCGTGGATAGGGGGAAAGTACTGCCGAAGCTAATCACCTCAAGGTGAGTTGTCAGTCACAACGGCAGTGATTTTTGTCTGGGCCCCACACTAGTGTTAGTAGGGAACTGTAAACATCTGGATGCCTAGATAGCACCCAGACCAATTAAATCACAATGGCTGGAGGTGGGTCCCAGGCATCAGTATATAAAAACTCCCCGAATGGTAGTAGCAGTGTATAATAAGGTAGAGCGCCTCTGATCTAAGATATGTGTCAATCCCACATCCTTAAAAAAAAAAATTTTTTTTCAGAAAAATGCTTCTAAGGTTTTAAACGATGGCAAATTGACATAAAAATAGCACATTAAGAAGAGCATTGTGAAAAGGGTGCTTAACTGACCCAGTGTTATCTTTCGCTGCCCTTTTTTATATGGATGAATAAAGACAGATAGGAGTTAATTGCTCTCCAGCTAGATGGAGGTCAGTCTTTTGTACTGAAATCTTAGAAGTAGGTTAAACAGGAAGGTATTATTTGTATTACTGTACTTAACCTTGACTTGGGTCATTTAATACAATGTTTCCTAAACTTGGCTGAGCATCAGAATCACCTGGCGGGCAATTTCAAACAGATTGCTCAGCATCACCTCAGAAGATTTTGATTTCGTGGGTTTAAGATGGAACCCAGGAATCTGAGTTCCTTAAAAACCTCCAGATAATCCGAATGATACCATTATCATTTGCTGTATGTAGCAAATCAAAGTACTAATGGGGGCAGAACATTCTAATGTTAGTACCTAGAAAATGTTGATATAATAAAAGAAAAATAGTCATTCATTATTTCCTCTTTGGTATATTGTGAGCTAAATAGACCTGCCATGGCCATGACTTACCTAGAAAATGACTTTTTTCCTATCCCTTCTTTGGTATTTGACATTTAATAATATCAAATATTATGAATGACTTATTAATGACACAAAAATTTTTAGGCACTTTGTTATATAATGAATCCTTACAACAATACTTTGGGTAGGAAATACTGCCTCCATTTTACAAATTAGGAAACCAAACTTCAAATGGTTTAATAACTTAGTTGAAATCATATAACAAGTAAAAATAGTGGGAACTGAACTAGAAGCCAGGTCTATGTAATTTCAAACCTATGCTTAGACAATTCATGAGCATCAATATTTCCAACAAATGCTACTCCTAGCAAGAATCAGTGGCATAAAAATAACCAACACAAAATGCAACTGTTTTGATATGTATTCATTCTAAGAAATACATGAAAAATCATTCTTCTGCAATGTATGAACTCTGAGTGGTAAGAAAATAGAGTTGTTTTTTAAAAACACTTCCTCTAAGCAACCAGTTTTGAGAGGCTCTGTACATATATCCATGCTTGTAATTGTCATTGTGTTTGCAATGGCTGGTATCCTCACAGTAAACCAAGACAGACCTTTGTAATGCAGAGTAGCTGAGTCCTTTAATAAGGTGTTTCAAATTACTATTGAATAAGCCCTTAAGGATCAGCAATTTAAACTCTCAAAGATGCTTTGAAGTCAATTTTAGAAACAAATTAGGAGAGAGGTATTATGATACAGTGATTTATAGGAAATACAATTTTGGTCAGGTAAAGAATATATTTTGTCTTGATCCAAAGTTCTTGAAAATGCTTGAGATGCATCAAAGTGAAATGGGGGTCTTGTTATTAATGAAGGCATCTTTCGGACCCTATCCAAGTGTGGGGGCTCGTTGCCAGGAGGACTGACCATGTGATTAAAAAGTTGGCACTTTCAGTCCCACCCCTCAACCTCTGGGGAAGGGAGAGGGACTGAAGGTTGAGTCAGGCAATGGCCAATGACTAAGTCAATCGTGACTATGTAATGAAGACTTCATTCAAAACTCTAGAGAACAATGTTTCAGTTCTTTCTTCAGAGCTTCCATACCTGGGGAAACTGAATGCTTCCCTGTTCCACCAAGCCAGACCTTAAGCTGCATGAGGACAGAAGCTCTTTTATTTGGGACCTTGCCTTCTGTATCTCTTCATCTGACTCTTGATTAGTGTCCTTTATCTCATCTTTTAATGAACTAGTAAAAGTAAGTGTTCCCTGAATTCTGTGAGCCACTCTATCAAATTAATCAAACCCAAGGAAGAGGTCTTTGGAACCTCTAATCTGTAGCTGGTTGGTAAAAAGCACTGGTAACAGCTTGGGACTTGCAGCTGGCATCTAACTTTGGGCTGGGGAGTAGTCTCCTGGGACTGAACCTCTAACCTGTGGAACCTGATGCTATCCCATGATGTCAGGTAGCTAGGTGCACATGGGCAGGTCCTGCGCTGTCCTGGACAAGATCCTCTCCTTTCCCACCTACTCCTGTCACCAGATGGCAGAACAATGCCCCCAAACCCTTCCTGTTTGTGGTTCAGTCTCCTGCCATATCAGGGCCAAACGAGATGTAAAAAGTCCAACAGGGCTTCCAGGCCACCAGGACAAGTGGGCACAGGAGCACTTAGACCAAAGAGGTGACCTGGAATACCTTGGGCTTCATTACCCTAACATTGTGGTTTCCACCCCCTTCTTTTGTGTTTCACTTAGGTACTTATGGGTAAGCACCTGCCCACTAGGAAGAATGTTATTTAACCTGAAACTGCCAATCAACCTATTAAATGATATAAGACATGGGAGGGACTGTGGATAAAATGAGAGTTCTTGTGGCCAGGATTCTCACCTGGCCATGGTTGACTAGCTCACTGCACACCTGTGGGCAATACATGGCTGTTGACTCTATAAAAAGAGCTCTGTCCAGGGCTCTGGGCACGATATGATAGCAGGACTACAAGGAGAGCAGAGCAGAGGCTGGAGTGGTGGCAGTGCCGAGGACAGAGGCCCAGAGGACAGCTGTGTGGGACGGCTGTGCGGACAGAGGGGCCCAGAGGCAAAGACTGGCTTGCTGCATACAGACTCGCTCTGAGTGAATGGGATTCTAGTGACTGAACTGCCACCTGGAAATAAAGTCGGATATAACCCTTTCACCCCAAAGAACGTTTTGCTGTCAGTTGCTTTGGTCACACTGAATCCATAGCAAACTTGCCCGGGGCTGAAACCCATTGGCAAGACAGGGACTTTCCACAATTTTAAAAATCAACCCTCACTGTAAAAACTGGGCTGCATCTGGTTTCCAGACAGCCTGCTGTCCACCCTTCTTGAGAATGTACTTTCACTTTGCTTAAAACACTCCTCCCTCTTAAAACTGTCTTAAGGCTGTATCTTCACAGAATTCTTTCCTTCAAGAAGACAAAGAACCTAGGCCTAGTTGAACTGGTCACAGATAGTGTCAGAATTGAGTTGAATTCTCAGATACGCTGCTGGCATACAAGAACTGCTTGGTGTCATGTGTGGGGGAAGCTTCCATGTTGAAACTGGTTTCACGGAACCCCTAAAAGAGGTATCTAAAAGACTCATAATGTTTCTATAATTTTAAGACAATAGAGACTGACTTTGCTCAAAAAATGAAATTCAAAGGGCAAGTGATAGTCTCCAAGTGATAATGAGGAGAGATATTGCAAGTTTTGTTATCTGAATTTTTTTTTTTATAATTTAATGCTTGCTCCTTTGGATGTTTTGAATCTATTTAAGCACAGACTTAGTTTGTGGCATTGGGATTTAAACTTCCTGTAGTGCATCTGATGTCCTTCCTTGTGCTCTGATAAAATCTCGTGCCTTGCTCTGTTGTAGCCTTCATTATGTTCTAGCATCATTATCAGCCTAATTGTTCATCTTCTATCCAGGCCTGATCATTTTCACCAGCATCTAGCTCAGGATCAGACACTTGGTTGGTTGTGTGTGTCTGTTGGAAGGATGAATTGATAGGATCAGTGAAGTGAAGAGCTTGGAAATATGGAACTGAGCCATGATTTTTCTAATCAGATTCTTTTTTCAAGTGTAGTTATTTGAGCTTTGCTTCCCATCATCTAGTAGCTCATGGAATAACTATATGCCATCAGAACCCTTTTTATCCCTCAAAGGAGCACTTGAGTAGATTCATGGGTATGTAAATTTTAAGTAGGCCTGAAACACTTTCAATTTAAAAAAGAAAAGAAAAACTTTCTATTACTCTGACATTGGGTAAGAAGTTAAAAACATACCTAAAAAGGAGACCACAGTTGAAGCCACTGTAAATAGTTTTAAGTAGGGATATGCATGGCTTTGCATTAGATCATAGTAATACTGTTTGATCAGCTAAAAAATGAGGAGCAAGAGGGAACCATGGCATATGATATATTAAAAAAAGATTTGAAAATGTATTCTTTCACCAAATGGTGTAAATTAAAGTAAGTTGTCAAATTGACAGCACAATAATGCCATCTTCACAGAAGCACATACTGTACCACAGTGGAAATTGTTATCAATTTTATAGAGAAATTAAAGATGAGATCTGAGGAAAAACAGCTTGAAATATTTTTTTTTTTTTGCAATTTAGGATGATCTTTACTTGCTAGAATCCACTCCAAACATAACCAAAAGAATAACTGTAATAAATCATGGTAATTTATATCATAGCTTATTTTGGGAAAGTAGCATCAGATACACTTCATACTACTTACTCAAACTATAATTATTTTCATTAAACTATAAAATTGCTTACAGCAGATTTACTCTAAACACATAAAATCATATCCTTAACAATGAGCACTTCTAGACAACAAGTGTTCAAAATAACTGAAGTCAAGTGTAAAATAGCAGTCCTCGATTTATACTTTTTAATTATATTTCTTTGTAGACACAATCAATGTACTTTTGTGGGTTTATAATATATTCCTTTTTATTTTGTTGAAACATCCAACAAGCTTATTCAGTCTCCATCCTGTTAATTAAAAGGTAGCATCAAAAGAAACTTAGGAAAATGATGTCAGGTGCCTATTAACACAAACTCTCAACTAGTTTGTGTCTGTCAAGAGAACAGATTATTCTAGAAATGAGGGGCTTGGGGGGAAAGCTGAAGAGTTTTGTGTTTTGTGACAGGGGAAGGGATAAGAAATGTGACTGAATAATCTTGAAAAATGAAGGAGACCTAAAATATTGCTCTGTTTGATGTATTTCAAACAAAATGAGGGAAAAACTAGGATATTGAAAGCAGTGCATCTAAAACTACATATCTTCCAATAATCTTGTTACCAAACAAAATATTTAACAGGTACCTCAATGGCTTTTATTTTTTTTAGTGTTCTCTTTGCCAACCCAAGAAATGTTTATCTTTGAAAACTTTGTCCCAACCTATGACATCCAGAAATTCCACTTAATAAATAAAACTGGAATTTATGTGCTATTTTCAACACTTGTCAGTGATTTCCACAAAACTTGTGAATATTGACAATGCCAAACGTTCATCTATGGTTATAGTTAAGTATGGTTTTGTTGTCTTGAAGTGTGTATATAAGATTGTTTACAAACACAACAAATTATTTATGCAAATATTCAGTACCAGAAAGAAATTTTTAGTTTTATAATTGTTACATGTTGATTAGTAAGGTTCTTTCTGATGCCTTGATTAAATCTCTGTGTACACATCACCAAAAAATGTTGAGACTTAATTTTACTAAGATTTAATTATTTGGTTTGGTTATCTATGTTTTTTAAATTCACTTTTCAAGTAGCAAATCCCACTTCTCTTGTTTCTATATAGGTCCTAGAAAAATCCAGATCAGTGTTGCATTAGATAAACTTGTCTGGATATGGGTAATTGGGGAGATATAATTCTAATTTTCTTGTTCAAGTCTAAGAAGAGGAATGTCTCTCTTTTCCAAACCCTGAACACAAATTTCAAGTTTATAATGACTGGATCAGTATAAGTCACCTGTCCCCAGCCAGTGGGTCACTGTGATCTAGAGGCCTGCGCCCATGAATGCATTAGACTGGGTCGTATGAGCACCCCTGACCCAAGCTGTGGCAAACGAGGATGGTCTACTTGGTTCTACTGCTTGGCTGAGACCACTCGAGGCCCATCATTAGAAATTTGGATTGAACCTATATATATATATATATAGGTTCTTGATTCCTAAGAATATCAGATTCTATTAAGATAGTTTTAAATCATTCATAATATATAACTGTTACTTGTTCAAATTGTATTTCTCATTTGAAAATTACTTGTCTTCAATACATTCTTTTGAAACCAGAAACCAAATTCAGAAAATAAATGTTAATGTAACTCAAGTGGATGTGTGCATATCAAATTTAATGTAGCTTAAATATCACAGGGCAGTGCAATTTTCACCAATAGAGGTGGTGGTGAAGAAATCTACAAAAGTTGGAGTGTCCTGTTTGAATAAGAATAGTATATTTAGGTAAATTTGGTATATTTTATGCAGCAATTGGATGATATATCTAGCCTTCTTGGAGAGATATTTGCAGTTTTGACATTTTAGACTTTATTTCACATAATATAAATTAATTCTAATTTATTATGTATTGTTTTATTCACCCTGCTTAATTTGGATGTGCATCACTTTAAAATGGTTGTACATAATTGTGTCTTGCAAGATAGAAAGGATCAGCCTCAATCAGGAGCAATTTCAGATCATATCCATTTTAACCATGTCTCAGATTATCCAAATAAACTGACTTTCAAAATCAACAGTTGTAATATTTGAGTATTTTAGTCATAGTTATCACTTGTAAATGTAAAGATATTTTCAAAAAGTCATTACTCTTGCATCCCTGTGCACAAACTTAATTATTATTAGAGTGTGTGATTCACAAAAATGACTGTATGAATAAAATTCTGCTTGCCCCACCCTTCAGTCTCACCCTCATAGAATACATGGATGTGACTTTGAGATTAAACTCATGTAAGTCAGATGTTTGAAGGCATTTAAGTGAAAATAGAATGCCTCTAAAAACTTTCTAGAAGAATTTTATAATAGTAATAATAGGCTAAATAGTAGTGTCAATAAACTAAACTTTAGTTATAATAAACTAATAATATTTTTATGGTAGTAATTTATGATAGTTATTATAAACTAAATCCCTACTGTGTTTTCAAATGAGTCTGTAGTCACTAGGGGTGACTAGAATAATGATCCATGATCATAGAAACTTAGACAGCTAGTGATTGGTATCTTTTTATATAGTCATCTCAAGATGCACATTAGTCAAAACATTTTGCAAGTGACAGAAGATGGAATCTATTCACTCTCACAAGCAAAACTCCAGAGGTATAGTTAGTTTCACGCTTAATTTCCTACAGGGATTCAAACCAAATTCTAAGGAACTGGTCCTTTTTAATACCTTAGCTGGACCTGCTCCTCTCCATGATTTGATTGCATGTTCTGGTTCCATGTTGTAGCAAGTTGCCACAACCTCATCTCATTGCCTCACAATTCCATGTTCTTTTATAAAACTTAATTAGCCATCACACTTGTTAGCCCTGCTATGACTGATTTTTGACTGTTTCCAAAATAGAAATTGTCTCCATAGGAAAAGAGTTTGCTGTAGTTGAGAATATCCAAAAGAGTATACCAGATACTCTCATGTTGATTCCAGAAGCTTATGAAAATATTCTAGGAAAATATCAGTATCATTGGCATAAATGTGTAATAGTTTAAGCTGACTTACTTGAGTCTACACCAATTAGGGTATATATATATATTCTGCTTTATTTGGGTACAAAATACCTTTCTATAAGGGTATAAATACCCCTTGACTACCTGGACTTGAATCCAAGGTTAACTACTGTGTTCATCTTGGAAAAGTCATTTCAGCCCTCTCTGTTTCAAAATTTTCACCCATAAAATAATAATAATGATAATAATTATAAGACTGATTTTGTTGGATTGTTTGAAGAACGAATGTGTTAATATGAATTTCTTAATAATTAATAGTTATTATTTTTAAAAATACATATAAATTACTATATTCTATTTGAGAAGAAAAACCCTCTATAAATTAAGAAAAATATCAAGCTTACAGTCAGTCATGAGTACCGAAACATGGCATAGATTGCATGGATAAAATGAAGAATGGATTTTAGCCCTGTCTTTCCCCTAAATGGTCTTAGGCAATCCCCAACACATCTCTAGACTTCAGTTTCTTCATCTAAAAAATGTCTTATTTTAACAATGAAATTGGCTAATTCTATAGTAATGATGCAGTCCAAAATTAAACACTGATCAGAATTGGATTGGAGTTAACTAACCAAGACATCCCAGTAGACAGGTTTGGAACATGGTTTTGAAGCATGTTAGGGGAAAAGATGAGTGGCAAAGGAATAAAATAATAGGAGGATTTTCCCAGGTGAGGAAAAGTAGAGGACAGCAGCAGTTGAGGTATAAAGATAGAGTTTATCCACTAATTTATTTGGGGGGCCTACAATTCCTTTGGTTAGTGTATAGAAACTTACTAGTATTTTATTATTGGGAAAGAATGTTTGAATATAGAGTGGCATGAAGGATTCATTTACTATACAGTATTGAAGGCTTGGCTTAAGATTTTTTGAGCAATAAGTTTCTCTAAATTCATGAGTAGAGGAATATGTGGTATTTCAGGTGATGATAAACATTTTGAAGCAAAGGCTAGCACAAGTTACATACATATAGTAGCTTTTCAAGAAATGTGTGTTGCTTTGAAATTCAGAGCTTAAAAATGGGTACTCCTGGTTGGAGTACTAAGATACAATGGCTCTCATGTTATTCTCTTGATAAAGTGCTTCATTTTAGTCATATAAACCTGCCTTTACTTTTTTTTATCTATTTCCCGTACTCAAACTGAATTCTAGGAGGCAAGGGCACTTCTCTTGAAGTATTTATTATATGGTTATTCTCTTTACTATATTCCTTTCAAGAAGATGTTGCCTCCTATTAAAGAAGGTCTGACTTAGACATAGTTTAATCCTCAAGAGTCCCTATGCAATTGCCTTGCTCAGTAAACATCTGTGTAAGTAAGGACACCTTTTATCGCACTTTTTCCCCATCTCAGACTCACAAGAGATGAAGCTGCTTCTAGTTTAACCGAAGTTACTCCCTGAATATTAACTTCCTTTAGTGCACATTTTTTTTCAGACTCCTTTGTTCTCTTTTCAATCTTTCTCAAAAAAGTAGGTGAACTGTATACTTTCCAGCACTATTTCTCTATTAGGCTTCTGCTCTGTTCATACCATGTGTGATCTGTGAATTTAGAATCCAGTATCTGCCCTACCTCTCTACCATAACTAGTCTTTTAAAGATCACCACTCTTAGGGAAAACCAAACTTTTTATATGACATTAATTTACCTTAAGATAGAATGGTAAACACAATCAAGACATCAAGTGTATGAGACATAGAAATGAAAACTGAGACTAATTTGTTTCAGTTTGAAACAGTTTCAGATTTGAAACAGTTAAGAGAATATAAATGGGGAGATCTATTCTCTGTGTAGCACAAGATTGGAAAAAGGATAGAAAAGTTTAAGAAATTTGGAAAATTGAGTCATAGTATTTTACTTGACTCTGCAGTATAAAATGTGTATATACTCGTTACGTCAGGAGGGAGAGGTAGTGATGCTATAGTAACAGACGGACACCAAATTTCCAAGGCCCAAAACAACAAGGTTTCTTATTGGTGTGGACTATGAATTACAGTGTGGGTGGATGCTCTGATTTCTGTGCTCCTCACTTTAGTCCTAGTCTGTTCAGTCTTCAATAACAAAATACCAGGGATTGGGTAGCTTATAAGGAACTAACATTTATTTCTCACGGTTCTGGAGCATGGAAGTCCAGGATCAAGACCCTAACAGATTCAGTGACTGGTGAGAGCCTGCCTCCTACTATACAGATGGCTCTCTTCTTGATGTGTCCCAATGTGGCAGGGAGCAATCAGGGTCTGTTTTACAACAGCACTAATCCCATTAATAAGGGCTCCACCTTCATAACCTAATCACCACCCTGAGGCCTCCACTCCCCATACCATGACACTGGGGATTAAGTTTCAACATACGAGTTTTGGAGGAACACAAACATTCAGTCTATATTACCAGGATAAGATAGCAGACGGTCTCTGGAATACTATGGTTATTGTGTCAGAAAAACATAGAGTGCATTATACATCATACACTGACTTTTAAAACCTTCATATGTCACTTCCATTCTTATGTTTTTTTAGAAAATTTTTTAAGATGATTTTTCTAGAGCAGTTTTAGGTTCACAGCAAAACTGAAGGGAAGGCACAGAGCTTTACCATATAGACACTGCCCTATGCATGCAGAGCCTCCCTCATCGTTAATACCCCTACAAGAGTGGTGCATTTGTTACAGTTGATCAACCTACACTGACACATCATAACCACCTAGCGTCCACAATTTGTATTACAGTGTACTCTTTTTTATTTTTATTTTATTTTATTTATTATGGTATCATTAATATACAATCATATGAGCAACATTGTGGTTACTAGATTCCCCCAATTATCAAGTCTCCGTCACATACCCCATTACAGTCACTGTCCATCAGCGTAGTAAGATGCTATAGAGTCACTACTTGTCTTCTCTGTGCTATACAGCCTTCCCCATGCCCCACCCTACTTTATGTGTGCTAATCATAATGTCCCTTATTCCCCTTATCCCTCTCTTCTCCCCCACCCTCCCCAGTCCCTTTCCCTTTGGTAACTGTTAGTCAGTTCTTGAGTTCTGTGAGTCTGCTGCTGTTTTGTTCCTTCAGTTTTTGCTTTGTTCTTATACTCCACAGATGAGTGAAATTATTTAGTACTTGTCTTTCTCCACCTGGCTCATTTCACTGAACATAATACCCTCTAGCTCCATCCATATTGTTGCAAATGGTAGGATTTGTTTTCTTCTTGTGGCTGAATAATATTCCATTGTGTATATGTACCACATCTTCTTTATCCATTCATTTACTGATGAACACTTAGGTTGCTTCCATTTTTTGGCTATTGTAAGTAGTGCTGTGATAAACATAAGGCTGCATATGTCTTTTTAAATCTGGGATCCTGCATTCTTAGGGTAAATTCCTAGGAGTGGAATTCCTGGGTCAAATGGTATTTCAATTTTTAGTTTTTTGAGGAACCTCCATACTGCTTTCCACAGTGGTTGAACTAATTTGCATTACGATTAGCAGTATAGGAGGCTTCCATCTTCTCAACGTCTTTGCCAGCATTTGTTGTTGTTTGTCTTTTGGATGTTGGACATTCTAACTGGTATGAGGTGATATTTCATTGTGGTTTAAATTTGAATTTCTCTGATGATTAGCAATGTGGAGCATCTTTTCATGTCCCTGTTGGCCATCTGAATTTCTTCTTTGGAGAAGTGTCTGTTCAAATCTTCTGCCTTCAGTTTACTCTAAATGTTATACTAAGTTTGGTTAATGTACAATTACATGTATCCATCATTATAGTATCATACAGATACTGCCATAAAAATCTCTGTTTCACCTTATTCATCCATTTTCTAACTGCTAGCAACCACTGATCTTTTCACTTTTTAGCTTTGCCTTTCCCAGAATGTCATACAGTAGGAAGTATACATTATGTTGCCCTTTCAGATTGACTTCTTTCACTTACTGATATGTACCTAAGGTTCGTCCAGGTCTTTTTATGTTTTGACAGCTCATTTCTCTTTGGCACCGAGTAATACTCCATCTTCTGAATGTACCACAGTTTATCTATTCATCTACTGAAGAACGTCTTAGTTGCTTCCAAGCTTTGGCAATTATGAATAATGAAGCTTCTAAGAACATCCATGTGCAGGTTTTTGTGTGGACATACATTTTCTATTCCTTTAGGTAAGTACCAAGGACAGTGATTGCTAGACTGTAACATAAGAGTATGAAATTCTTGTAAGACACTGCCAAACTGTCTTCCAGAATACAAACTTTGCATTCCTACCAACAATGAAAGAGAGATCCTATTGCTCCACATCCTTGCCAGCTTTTAGTGTTGTCCGTATTCCATCTATTAGCCATTCTAATAGATGTGTACTGGCATCCCATTGTTTTAGTTTGCCTTTCCCTGATAATGCATGATGTGGTATCTTTTATTTGCCACATAAACTTTTCATATACTTCTTTGCCATCTCTATATCCTCTTGGGTGAGGTATCTGTTATGGTTTTCGGCCAATTTTATAATTGGGTTGTTTTCTCTTTGTGGAGTTTTAACAGTTCTTTGTGTATTTTGGATAACAGCTCTTTATCAGTTGTGTCTTTTGTTGTAAGTAATTTCTCCCAGTTTGTAGCTTTTCTTCTCATTCTTTTGATGTTGTTTTACACAGAGCATCAGTTTAAAATTTTAATTCTAGCTTCTAGCTTGTTAATACTTTCTTTCATGGATTGTACCTTTGGTTTTTTTTTTTCTAAAGTCATCACCATACCCAAGGTCATCTAGGTTTTCACCTATATTATTTATAGGAGATTTTTAGTTTTGCATTTTACATTTAGGTCTGTGATGCATTTTGAGTTGATTTTTGTGAAGGGTGTAAGCTCTGTGTCTAGATTCATTGTTTTGCATATGGATGTTCAGTTGTTCCAGTAGCATTTGTTGAAAAGACTCTCTTTGCTCCATTCTGTTACCTTTGTTTTTTGACAAAGATCAAATTTATTTAGTCTTCAAATATCAGACTATATTTATTCAGGTCTATTCTGGGCTCTTATTCTGATCCATTGATCTGTTTGTCTATTCTTTCACCAATGCCACATTGTCTTAATTACTTTAGAATTTATTTATTGATATATATAAAATAACTTGCTAGGATTTTTATTGAGTTTGCACTGAGTCTATAGATCAGGTTGGGAAGAATTGACATCTTGACAATATTGAGACTTCCTTTCCATGAGTATGGAATATCCTTCCAGTTCTTTGACTTGTTCTCTAGAATTTTGTAGCCTTTCTCATATAGACCTTGTACATATTTTGTTAGATTTTATTTTGTACATGTTTTATTCTAAGTATTTCAGGGTTTTTTTGAGTGCTAATGTATGTGGTTTTTGTTTTAATTTCAAATTCTGTGTGTTCGGTCATATGGGGCATATTTAAGTTTTGTATATTAACCTTATATTCTGCAACCTCACTACAATCACTTATTATTCTAGGAATTTTGTTGTTGATTTCTTTGGATTTTCTGCATGGATGATCACATCATCAATGAACAAAGACAGTTTTCTATCTTCCTTCAGATCTGAATACCTTTTATTTCATTTTCTTGTCTAGTACATTAGCTAGAACTTCTAGTACAATGTTGAAAAGTAGTGGTGAGAGGGGACATCCTTGCTGTATACCTAATCTTAGTGGATAAGATTTCAGTTTCTCACCATTAAGTATGATGTTGGCTGCCATTCACATTTTATATTTCAAAGTTGTACAGCTGTATCAATTTCAAGGTGGCAGAGAAATGCAATCCTACCATCTGCCAAGAAAGAGATGACGTATTTGGTGAGCAGCAAAAATGACTACTGCATTCAGAGAAAGCAAAATAACTTTCAAAAACCATTTAACAATGATTTTTTAACTTTAAGAATCTACATATTTAAGTAAAGCATGGCAAACTAAATTTTATAAAACAAATATTAGCATTGCCTTGTTCAAAAAACTGTTTCTGTCCCACAGCATCTTGCATAAAAATTCCATCTCCATAGAAACTGGCAACTCCCTCCAACCCTTTTGGCATAAATATTATTATAAATAGTGTTGAATGGAACTTCTCCTACTGCTTCAGAATTTTCAGTGATGGACCAAAGCTGAGAGAAACAGGCAACAAATGGCCCTGTATTCCAAAAAATGACATGCTCGCTGCTCCCGGACCCCACTCCACAAATCCACCCAGTGTAAGGAGACAACTAGATATTGGAAGGCACTGAATGAGTGGTAAGCTGTAGGCAAGAGCAGAGTTTTCTTTTTTATATTTATCTTCTCCATTTCCTTCCAAGCCTCCTGAGAAGGGCCACCAGAAAATTGCTCATATACATTGGAGTATCTATCAAAAAAGGGAGAATGACATCTTTCTCTCCTGTTGAAAGCTTGCAGAGCTCTGGAAGCTCATGAGGCCCATGTTGGCACAAACATCAGAGCAGAGGAAGGTAAAAGTTCTTAAGACAGCTTCACATGTATCTCGTGGAGTTTTCTTAAAGTTCTGCAGACGTAGAATTCTGAGTGAGAAAAAGCTGGATCATCTGCAGCACAGAGCCAGGAGAGATAGCAGCAAGCAGGGCAGCCTGCACCAGTGTTTTACATGACGGGGATATGTGAGTCCACGTATCACATGTTGGCCTCAGAGGGCCCCCTGTGCCGTGGGAACTGCACTCATAAGAAACTGGGGGACAGACAGGTAGAAGCAGGAAATGAAAGAGAAAAGAGGTCGGCCTTCGAGTGCATCATCCATCTCATGAAACCTGTGGGAGGTGCGGACTCTGAAGAACCCATAACAAGTGCGAGGATCAGCATTTGGACAATTGCCCCTCATACTTTTACCTCATCCTTGCCCCCTCTGACAGCCCAACAATGTTGAGACACAAGAGAAGCCCAGAATAACAGGAAAGCAGAGAGGCAGTGCAAGTGCGCAAAACCCTCAAACCAACCAAAAACCGGGAGTAAATAAAGCAAAAACTGGCCTGTGCGTCTCCATTGCAGCAGCCAGGTCAAAAGCCAAGGTTCAGGTAGGAGGGAAAAAGTACTTTGATTTGGATATGAAATCTATATGTTGATCTAGGCTAGATTTTAAATACTGAAAGGACTCAAAAGTCTGTGGGATTTGTTTTTAAACAACAGAGAAGTGAAAGATGATAGAGTATAGTTAGATGGAGTGATTAATGGAAAAAAAAGAATTTTCTCCCTGAGACCATTTCTGAATACATTTGTCTATTTCTTGTCATTCTCACTCCCACAATGTCTGAAGAACAAGATGCTAGGTAGAGGGGCTTAAGGGACCTGGATTGGCAGGAATGGGGACTGAGTCCAACTGCAGGCAGAGAAACCCAGAGTCAAGGAGTTCTAACAGATCACGTCTATGTGTGGAACTAAACTTGAAACCTTGGAAGGCAGTGCAGAGGAGATATCCATCCAAAGGGGAGAAATACAAAGTCCAATTAGAGGGTAACAGGATGAGAAATGGAAACACCAGGTCTGGCAGAGGTTTCTAAGAGAAGATGCGAGGTGGAGTATTGAAATGTTTTTAGGTCCTGGAATATTGTAGCAGCCGCATTTTACACTGAGTCCAATTGCTTAAGATGTTAATTTAGACTGCTGACCCATCTTTGATATCACCTAGAAAACCCTCTTTCTATTTCTGGCTCTGAAATTCTACTCATTCTTCTGGGACAGCTAAAGAGCCATAACCTTTACAAAATATGCTTCTCTGCCTCTTCCTATATTCTCTGGTTGGAAGTTATCTTTTTTCCCTTGGACTCCAGTAACACATTGATATTTACACTTACGTATAATCTTGTCTGTGTTTCCCATACTCCATGTTAAAATCAGGAGGGTTAGCAGTTATTTATACACAGGAAGTATTTAGGAAGTATTTGTTGGGTGAACATTACTGTGAAAATAAATTCACAACTTAGAATAATTTTGAACCTGATTTTTAAGCTGCAAAGGAAGTTGCAAAATGAAGTCAACATCAGTAAATGGTATTTATTAAGTAATCACACTTACATATTGATGTGATAAGCAGCATGCCAAGTAAGTTAAATAAATTGTTCCCAATTCTCCGAGAGCAACTTGCAACCTTATGATTTTCTGAGGTCCAGGGGTGGACAGACTAGAAATCCTTGCGGAATGCTGTAAAATCAAGAAAATAATTTATAAGAGGAGCAGAACATTTGACAGTGTCCAACAGTTAGAGAAAGATACAATGAGAGATAGAGGTAAAATTTAGCTGTGGGGTTAAATGTAATGAGAAATTACATTATTATTATTATTTTTTTGTGTTACCACAAAACAGGAAGCATTGAACTTGCAGGCAAAAGACATACTAGTCTTTTTCATGTTCTATCTAGTTCTTGCTGGTAGATGTTGAACACAGGCAAGTCACTATGTCTTTGAGTTTCCTTTTATTTTTTCTTTGTAAAGTGGAAGTATTGAACTAGATGAATGGACTTCATTTTTTTTAGCAGTAAGCACTTTTTCCCAAATTCCTGTCAAAAGTAGATAAAGCTGGAGCTACCATGGTTGAATTGAGTGTTGAGTCTAGGGGATACTGGGCTGCAGTGCCTGTTTCCCTTCAGCACCTGTAACTGTAAACTTTTACAGACCCACATAATACAAGTAGGAGATATCTTTCATGGACCATTTTCTTCCATTTGTTCCTTTATTCAGATTCTATCTTTTACAGCAGACATTCCCTTATCTGCAGAGAGTAAAATGTACTTTCCAATCACTTTTCACAGTTAATGTTAAGAAAGCACCAATGAAATTAAGCAAGTGTGATACCTGAGCTAAAGGTACAGAACCCGAGGCACAGAAAGGTCAGGGAGACAAGTTGGCCCCCTCACTATCCTGATCTGCTCATGTACTTCAGGCTTCATTTTGTCTGCTAGAATTTCCTGAAAATTTTGTGAACTTTTCCATTTAGTTGTATATTTATATAATGGTAAAATCTTAGGGACTTTATTGATGTTATAAAATGGAAACATACTTTATGAGTATATTTGCATTCTCTGGGGTTCACGTAAAGCTGTAAGAACAGTCAACACCTGGGGTAGATCTACACTACAGAGGAGACTGTGAGTTCTACTACCAAATATTCTTTAAAAGTAAGACATTGAATTGGGTAATAAGAGAAACTGAACTGATATACTAGCTCACTCTGAAGGCTCTTTATACTAGGAGGTAATAAGATTTCTACCACAGGTGTTCCATGCCCCCAAATGTTTATTCATTGCAAAACTTACCTGGGTATCTAAAAGAATACGCAAAGTCGGATATGAGAAGATGGTCCCATGCCTGCATTTGCTCAGGCTTTCAGCCTGGAGAATTTTAGAGTAGAGAAATGACTGTGGGCATGAATTCACTTCCTCTAAAACAACATTTGGAAAATCCTTCATTTTGATTGACTACCACCAAAAGCCATGCTCCTTCCTGCACATTCTTTTTGAAATAGGACATACCCCAGCTCCACGAACCAAGCACAAAAGAATAATGCTTGTTCTCAAGCCAATTGGAGGAAGGCAATGTTCATGTCATCACAAATACTGTTATAAACAGAACAATGACATTGGCAACATCATTTGATCTTTGTGCCAAGGGTGAAATTAATGTCATATGCTCACTCCGATGGAAGACTGGAAGTAAGTTTCCACCAAGCACACTTAAAAGCGATGGTGTCTTCTCTAACTTCCATTTTCCATTCTGATAAGTTAAGGAATTCTTATAAACAGTACTGGCTTCTTGAGGATTCGAAATAACAGAGGAAAACTCAGAAGTTACAAAATTAACTTCACTTTGAAAAATTAACTTTCCTTGAAAAACAAAGAGACAAACACAAAAAATAATACCTTCCAATAATATCCACATATTCAACAGTCAGAAATTGCCTCCATTCTCTCCCAATATCATGCACCTTCCATGATCAAGTTAAGTTTTTGCAGATGTTAGGAAAATACATTGTGACATGGGTCCTTGGGGGTTGGCCAGATCCAACTCAGGCAAATGCCTAGCACTCCCAATCTGGGTTTCTCTGAATCATTATTTTCTTTGTAAACCTTCTCTACTTGTGGCTTGTTGCTTTGCTAAAGAGTCAGTACCAAATGAATGTGGATACTTTCCCAGGTTATGTATTTTCACTTCTAACTTGCACCTCACAAGATCATTCCTTAAACAAATGAGGTGTAGCATGCTTTCAGGTGGAATTAGCAAAGACACCCATATGGCTGTGCATTGTGTGTGCATCAGCTCTTGATTTTGTTTGCTTCCTGGCCAGGCAGAAGCTAAGTTTGGGTAAGGAATCACTCATCTGTCTACTCAAGAAAACATGAGAAAGAGAATTGCCACCATCACATTTCCATTCTCCAGTCTCAAGCTAGGAACCTTCAAAGGGAGAATATATTATAATCCTGGGAATTTGTAAGAACTAATGCTGATCCATAAGCAAGGTTAGATGGGGATTCATTATCGAGTTGGGTAGAAATAATGTCCTTCTGAGATGCATTGGATATTTGTTTATTTGAAAACCAATTCAACTTGAATTTGAAAAATCAGTGTCACTTTTATTTTTCGCCTTGGTGACTACATTGACATGTAATGTGACTGAGGTTGCATTTTACTTAAAATGTGCACTAAAATGAGATTTGTTCTTCCTGTGTTGAGGTGGTTCTAATTATTCTAAAGCTGGAATGAAATGTTGACGTCATAAATTCTGTCATTTTTAAAGTTTAATTGGTCACAGTATTACAAAAGTTGTCTTGGGAAAAACCACCGCCTACCACCTTGGCCGTCAGTAACAGCTAGAACCGATAAGAAGCTTCTTTAATGTGTCTCTTCACAAGCACTGGCAGAGATTAGGAAGTTGTTGGAGTTGGAGGGATATCACTGGAGGCTCTGGGAGTTCCTTCTTCTGAAGTCACTCTGAATTAACAGTTAATGGGGAACTTTCTTTGATAGCCCTATTATAATTAAATGCAGCTGGATGAAAATCAACCACAAAGGGAACTCGTTTGTTTATCATTGCTTCTGACTCTGTTAGCAGATGTTTTCGAAGTACCGTAGTAGCCAGCTTAATTTGTCTCTGTGTAATATGAAGCAGGTAAACTTTGATTAATAAACTGACAAGTACATTCCTTAATTTCTTTTCTGAAGTTTCCTTCTGTGACTCTTATATAGCACATATGTCAAATCCGGAAAGCACACGGATAAACATTCAGTTTCTTTTTATATATGTCAGGCCAGCTGAAATGGAGGTGTCAGTCGGCGGTGAGCTGGCTTGTCAAATGTTCATCTTGAAAGCTGCTGTAGTATTATCGCATGTAAGTAGGCTAGTGAAAAAGATAAACACATATGGCATATATGTTCCAAGCTATAGAATGACAGCTCTCTCAGTTGTAATCACTGTTGGCTTTCCATAAGGGACTCAATAATTTTCAGTCAATTGGATCCTTTATGGGTTTAAACATTAATTCATCTATTTAAAAAGGGTAATTTTGACATATCCTTTGCTTATAATAAATGCCTCCTCCACTTCTTAACAGGCAGACTTCCTCACCACCCACTTTGTCTGTTCAACACACTCTTAACTCTGGAGTCTTCATTCAGAATGTGCTTTCTATCTGTCTCTCTTCCCTCCCATCATTTAAAGAACTCTTGAAAATTACACCCCTCCCTCCATATCTTTCCCACATACCTGGAAAATACGTGATTTTTTTTAATTGGCTCAACAAAGTTTATACAGTATCTGCAGTTCACATTGCATTCATTACTAATACAATAAAATTCACATGTCCTATGATTTTGCATTTCTGTTAAAGTTAGTGTTTGCTCAAGATGCATATGTGTCTGCATGTGCTTTGATTTTTGTGTCCATGTCAGTTATCAGTTTCACATTGTGACACCTACATCTGCTTTTTTGTTTTAATGCTGGTGCTATCACACTGCTATGTATTCAGTTATTACTTTTGAATATTTATTTCTAGGGATATGTGCATAAGTGTGTCTATTTATGTATATATTCATATTCTCACCTGTTTGTTGCACGGAATTCATTTGGGCTTAAGTTGGCAAAAAAAACTGTCTAATTCAGAAGTTCTCTGTAGACAAACATAAGGAAATGTAATCTTTTGCACTATTCTGCTTCCCTTTCTTTAAAGCCCTGGTTGAGTTTTAAAACATTTTCATGTAGGCAAAGTGGAACAGTAGGAGGAGCATGAGCTGGGTGACCAGACAACGCTGGGACTGAGTAGCAACACTGTTCCCTGCTAATTCTCTGAGCCTCAACTTCCCCATCTGCAAAATCAGGGACATAATACCACCTTGTGAAGATAAGAGATGATATGGCTAAAGATCCTGAAACTTAATAGGGCCTTAGTATACAGTAGCCAGTGCTTTTAGAAATAAGTAATGTGTTATTTCAGAAGGAGAGAAAAAGAAGGTAAAAATGGCCACTCTTATATGCAACAGTGTAAAAGTGGCCTTCTGTGCTGGTCTTCATGAATGATATTCACAGCATGTATTAGTATACAAATGTAGATATTATTTCATGCAAAACAAACTTAAAATGTTAAATTATAATGAAAAAGCAATTGAACTTCATTAATGCCCATAGAATATTTCTTCTAAGAACTTCTGTGACCAGCTGAATGCTAACTGTATATTCAGCTCCCAACTATCTATTGTTATTTGATTAAAAATCATCCATCTCTAGCAAATACTCTTCTAATAGGGGAAATGTTCAAGAAAGTTTCATTAAGTGTTCACTCTCTACAGAAATTTTTGGAATAGTTGTCTATATTAGTAATGTCAGGACAATTAGTTAAATCACAATCTTAGGTTGGTATGTAGTGAGGGCCAAATGTATGTTGGTGCCTTTATGTTACTTTAGAATATTTGATAATTTTGTCTGTTTTTTTTTTAGCCTTTTAAGCTTTTTCTCTAATGGGGCTCTGTCTTTACTTTCTTTCTTTTGGAGTGAGGACAGCAGAGCCAGAGTCACAATGTTTTAATCAAACTGCAGATTAGCTAATTTTGAAAAAATTCTTGTTAAAATGATGGCCCTTGAGGAAAATCATGTGTGAGCAACGATTTTTATTATTTAATTTACTTTGCCCAAGAATAGTATTACCTGACAACATTTCAAAAGAGAATTATAAGCTAACTGTGAAGAAGTGTGGCTTACAATGTGACATGTGCTTTCTGGAAAAGTCATCGTAATGCTGAATCAGAGAACTAAGTAATAGGGCTGTCCCACAGACTCTGATTTCTGGGTCTGTATTTTAATTCCTTTCTTAATATGACCAAATTCATAGACTAGATAATAAAGTAAGGTATCTGGCATCCTCTTTGCAGGATGAGAAGTGGGGAGTTTATGGGGTACTGTTTTTCACTTGAAAATAGCTGAAGTAACATGTGTCTTTCTCAAAGCTGGGATCATAGACGTCTATTGTGCCAGGGTACGGATTTATTCTGAAATCTAAAGAAACTATTCTGTATCTTGAAAATCCTTCCAGGTGTTTGCAGCCTTCCTGGTGTTAGTGAAGGTAAGATACTAGATTATCAGATAATTTGTGGGTACAATTGCTTAAATAGCACTATTTGAGCAGTTGACAATAAAATGGTATTTTAGCAGGATGACATTTCACTATCACTGGATAGCAACTTGAAGAGTTGTGAGATACAGAATATCATTTTGTGATATTTGTTGAGTTCCATAGAGCTGTGCTACTTAGAAAGTGTTCAGGGGGCATTTGAAGTAAAGAAGACAGCTATCTAAAAATGTTGGCCTAAGGATTGCTGAGGCCAGGTATACAGTAGATCTCAAAGATCTTGGAGAAAGTAGCATGCTATTTGCAATAGGCTGCCAAAAGTGGATGTCTAATATCCATTATTTTTCTTGTGATGTCTGGAGTATGAGGGGTCTTTTGAGTGTTAATTAGGAGACTTAGGGCAAGAAGGGTATCAAACGTAGAAGCCAGGGGTCTGCAGAGGTGATAGGGATTCTGTAAAATATATCTGTTCAAGTCAGACACATCTGGCTGCAGGAAGCTGTTGGAATGTGTACAACATGTTCTTTGTGTTCAAGAGTAAAAAAAAAAAAAATGCATCCAAAGGTAAGGACAGCAATACAAGGAAGACCATATGTGCGCAGTGCTAACGGGGCTACTTCTGGTGCTGTGTGTCTGCTTTCCAGAAGCCCTGACCCTGACTTCAGTCCTCACAGCTTAACTTTTAAACTGTTTCTGGGTCTCCATCCTTTTGCTCTCAGCCTGCAGCACTCCAGAAGAAGGCAGGGGATATGGCAGTGACCTTGTTGATGCCCGATATTCCCACATCTCTGCCTCCAAGTGATCTGTGAGAGGATGGGCTCCTAGGAACTGCATCCTTTCTTGAAATTAAAGGGAGAGCAGTAGATAATTTGAAGGATTGCTTCCTAGACTTTTATCTATTTCTGATTTTTACCCAGCATCTTCTGTGAAAAGTTCCATCACAAAAGTCTGCAAAAGAAAACAGAGCAGATGATGGAAACTAATGACTGAAGTCAGCTGTTCCTTAAAAGCGGCAATAATGTCAGAGTGGTAACTGGATAATCCATTCTGTTTTGGACTTTGTCTATTTTTTTTGTATCTGAATTGTCACTTGGTTGTCTCTTATTTATACTTCAGCAAATGGCTCACAATGTGTGTGTGTGTGTGTGGAGATGTGAACAGTAGCTGTATTGCAATATTTATCATTGAAGAGCTGCCTTTTGTCTCATTTTTACAAGCATCACACTGATGATTTGACTAATAAAGCTGAAGGTTGCTTCCATAATGGGGCAAATTCATGTACTGAGGTTCTCATTTTCTTTATTAGATAATTGAACAAAATGCTGAGAAACTGCTACTAATTGAGCACTCATTGTAGCCTTTGTCTATATTGAGGCTGGACAGGTTTTCTGATGTTTGCAAAAGAACTAAATATCCAGCAAGCTTTGCAACAGCTTCTCTCATCCCAATATGTTTTCATTAACTTTAACTGAGTCCTTGGGCTTAAATGTGGTTTATCCCCAAATTTTAACACTCACCTTTTATAAGAATCACATATTGGAGGATGTTTTCATTTTAGAAAAAAGTGTGATCAAAGAGGTCATATGTTTCCTTCTTTGAGCAGTGGGGGCAAATGGGCAAGGTTCAGATCAAATGTTTTTGCTAGCATGACATTCAATAGGTAACAGTTGCCCTGAAGCAGAGCATGAAAGACTTAGGAGAAAGAATAATAGGAAAGGAAAAAACCTTTGAAAATCAATATAATAGTAGGCATTTTGAGATTTTGAAGTTGAAACTTTTTTCTTAATAGGAAATGAATTTATAGCAAATATGCAGTAAAGCATGGTATGCTTGTCAATAGAAGCGCTCCTTTTCCCTCTGCCTGCTGCTGTTTGAGTTTGAGTCCTAACAGTCACTCTGTCTTTGTCTTTTAGGATAGCTTCTTTAAGGGATTCTACTTCCTACAATGTCTCCTACTTGAAGTCCAACTTTCACACCACTTCCAGGCTAATTTTTTCAAGGCGCATCTGATCCTCTCCCTGTTACGTGAAGAAAATAATAAAAACACCACAAATTAAAAATAATAAAGTGCTAACTCATTAGCATGGCATTATTTAACCCTGCCCTACTTCAAGGACTTGCTTTCCAATATTCATCATGTATTGAGCTTTCCACCAAGCTGGAATAATTCCCTGCTTTTCTCAAGCATAGCCCTGTGTGTTCTCACCTCAGCGTTTATGCTCATTTTCTCCCTGAAATTTATACTCCTCAACTCTTTGCATTTCTACCAAATGAAATTCTTCCTAACTGGCAACTCCAGCACACAGCATTCTCAATGGTCCTGATGATCATACCTCTTGACGATCATACCTTTGTGGTCCCCTCCCCTTGTCCATGGACCGGACGCAGTGACTCATGTCTAATCAACATAGTAAGGCAAAAGGGATGAGACGTCACTCCTGGGATTAGTTACATGAAGGCTGTTATTGAGGTCTTGTTCATTCTTGCTCTTCTGATTTTTCTCTCTAATGGATGCCGGTTGCCATCTGGGGAGCTATTCGAGGGCAAGGTGTGGATGGCCAGGATCTGAGGGAGGCCTTTAGCCCATGGCCAATGAGGGCCTGAGGCTCTCAGTCCCATAGCTCAAGAGGATCTGAATCCTGTGAGCCACTTGTGACTGGGTTAGAAGCCGATACTTCCCCTGTAGAGCCTTCAGAAGAAACTTCATCCCAGATGACACTTTGATGGCAACCTTGTGAGAGATCTTGAGGCAGAGGCACCTAGATAAGTTGTGCCAGGTGTGTGACAGAAACTGTTGAGATGATAAGTATTCAAGCCACACAATTTTGGAGGTTATTTTCTTGGGTGGTATGAACAACTAATACATGTTTTTGGTACCAAGAGTGGAGTTTAAACCACTGAACCTTCTATAGTTCCTCCAGCAAGAAATAATATCTCCTTTTTATAGATTCCTAGAATGCATTGTGTGTACTGGTATTTTAGCACATTTCAAATTCTGCCATCTTCTATTTTCATTTGTATATGGCTTTTCTCTAGTATAACATTCAAAGTTCCTTGAGGTCAGGGCTATGCCATACTTTTTGATCTCCTCCCCCCTCCACCCAGGGCATTGATAACAGATTTTATGTAATAAGTGCTCAATTTTTGTTGCATTGAGTTTAATGAATGTGTTTAGTCATACTTCAATGAACCAAGATTAGTAATTAAGAAGAATTGACCAATTCATGTCTAAAGATTTTTGCAGCTCTTTAGTCTTGCCAAGAAGTTGTAGGTATGAACTCTGGTAGTTTATTCAGGGGTATCTATCCAAATAGTTCACAATAGTTAACATTATTTCTTATTTGGAAGGCAGTGAGTTACAAGAAAAACATGATTTTGGTGAACTTCTAATAGATTTAATTAACATTTGTCAGGTTAAAATATGAAGTACTTTAGATTTTGTTGTATGACAGCACCAGTTGAACTATCAAGATTGTGAGAAAGTTTTAGAACTCAGGTGATAGCTTCCTGGAATGACTTCACAGCATCACTTTCTCTTTAGGAGTTCTCTTTCCTTACTGAATGGTTCACTGTGGACACTGGTTTGCTACCCTATATAGTGGTTGAAAATTCATACATTATTTTTGAGATTTGGTACTGTCATGCAGCAGAAAGAATGTTGGTTTTGGATTTTTCCTGCTTTGAATTTTGGATCAACTACTTACTTGCTGTTTGACCTTGGGCAAATTACTTAGTTACTCTGAGTATTCCACATTTGTTTGATGGCACAATAGACCCCAAGCCATGAGTTTTGAGGAATAGTTCAGACTATGTAAATATAGAGAGAGTCTATATATTGAGACATATAATTTATATATATATATATGTAACGTATATACATAATAATTAAGACTATGCTATATATATATACACACACACAGACACACTATCCTATAGGCCATACATATAGACTCTGTCTCACTATATATATACACAATGTATGAAAAGTAGAAATTAAGTGAAGAATATCAGACTATCTAGACTACCTCATTTAAAATATAAAACCGTTCCCTCCATTTCCAATTTATATTCTCATGGAAATTCCTGGATCTCTTTCCTTTTGTTTAAGATGACCTACAGACTTGGGAATACCTCTGTCATCCCATGTGTGGTTTTACAAACTTAAATCCATTGCTGTGAATACATTTAGTCCTTCTATTTGGTCAGCTGTTCAACAAATATTATTGGGTCCCTATCAGACATAAGGGACTCAGTACTATCACTTATTTGAATTTTTAGTGCATTTTATTATTTGAAGCAATCATTTGATACGTGCCATCAACAAACTTTACTGTTAGATGTCACTTAATGTGGAGGAAGATTCGCTATAAGCAGTCACTTTGTAGTTATCCAAACTGGATTCAGTTTCCTACTCTTATCAGCTATGTGACCTTGGGTAAGTTATCCAATTAGATTAATTGTCAGTTTCCTCAACTATAAAATGGAAGAGATAATGCACCTCAAAGGGCTGTTGTATTGATTAAATCTGATATTCACTGTAACATCCTAGGCACACTGTCTGGAGTTCAACTAAATTTACCTCTCACATTGTGCATATCTTGTTTCACAAGTTTCATGTATTTAAAATGATATAAATGTGGAGGGCAACACTCCTTACAAATGTGGTGGTCATTTTTTTTTATCATTAATCTACAATTACATGAAGAATATTATCTTTACTAGGCTCCCCCCTTCACCAAGTCCCCCTCACAAACCCCATTACAGTCACTGTCCATCAGCGTAGTAAGATGCGGTAGAGTCACTACTTCTCTTCTCTGTGTTGTACAGCCTTCCCCGTGCCCCCCCAACACACATTATACATGCTAATCATAAGGTCCCCTTTCTTTTTCCCTGCCTTTATCCCTCCCTTCCCACCCATCCTTCCCAGTCCCTTTCCCTTTGGTAACTGTTAGATCATTCTTGGGTTCTGTGATTCTGCTGCTGTTTTGTTCCTTCAGTTTTTCTTTGTTCTTATACTCCACATATGAGTGAAATCATTTTGGTACTTGTCTTTCTCCGCCTGGCTTATTTCACTGAGCATAATACCCTCTAGCTCCATCCATGTTGTTGCAAATGGTAGGATTTGTTTTCTTCTTATAGCTGAATAATATTCCATTGTGTATATGTACCACATCTTCTTTATGCATTCATCTACTGATGGACACTTAGGTTGCTTCCATTTCTTGGCTATTGTAAATAGTGCTGCTATAAACATAGGGGTGCATCTGTCTTTTTCAAACTGGGCTACTGCATTCTTAGGGTAAATTCCTAGAAGGGGAATTCCTGGGTTAAATGGTATTTCTATTTTGAGCTTTTTGAGGAACCTCCATACTGCTTTCCACAATGGTTGAACTAATTTACATTCTCACCAGCAGTGTAGGAGGGGTCCCCTTTCTCCACAACCTCACCAGCATTTGTTGTTGTTTGTCTTTTGGATGGTGGTGATCCTTACTGGTGTGAAGTGATATCTCATTGTGGTTTTAATTTGCATTTCTCTAATGACTAGCGATGTGGAGCATCTTTTCATGTGTCTACTGGCCATCTGAATTTCTTCTTTGGAGAACTGTCTGTTCAGCTCCTCTGCCCATTTTTTAATTAGATTATTGGCTTTTTGTTTGTTGAGGTGCATGAGCTCTTTATATATTTTGGATGTCAACCCTTTATCGGATCTGTCATTTATGAATATATTCATGCATACTGTAGGGTACCTTTTTGTTCTATTGATGGTGTCCTTTGCTGTACAGAAGCTTTTCAGCTTGATATAGTTCCACTTGTTCATTTTTGCTTTTGTTTCCCTTGTCCAGGAAGATATGTTCATGAAGAAGTTGCTCATGTTAATGTCCAAGAGATTTTTGCTGATGTTTTTCTTTAAGAGTTTTATGGTTTTATGACGTATATTCAGGTCTTTGATCCATTTCGAATTTACTTTTGTCTATGGGGTTAGACAGTGATACAGTTGCATTCTCTTACATGTAGCTGTCCAGTTTTGCCAGCACCATCTGTTGAAGAGACTGTCATTTCCCCATTGTATGTTCATGGCTCCTTTATCAAATATTAATTGACCATATATGTTTGGGTTAATGTCTGGAGTCTCTAACCTGTTCCACTGGTCTGTGGCTCTGTTCTTGTGCCAGTACCATATTGTCTTGATTACTATGGCCTTATAGTAGAGCTTGAAGTTGGGGAGTGAGATCCCCCCACTTTATTCTTCTTTCTCAGGATTGCTTTGCATATTCAGGGTCTTTGGTGTTTCCATATGAATTTTAGAACTATTTGTTCCAGTTTGTTGAAGAATGATGTTGATAATTTTATAGAGATTGCATCAAATCTATATATTGCTTCAGGCACGATGGCCATTTTGACGATATTAATTCTTCCTATCCAAGAGCATGGGATGAATTTCCATTTGATAGTGTCCTCTTTAATTTCTCTTAAGAGTATCTTATAATTTTCAGGGTATAGGTCTTTCACTTCCTTGGTTAGGTTTATTCCTAGGTATTTTATTCTTTCTGATGCAATTGTGCATGGAATTGTTTTCCTGATTTCTCTTTCTATTAGTTCATTGTTAGTGTATAGGAAAGCCACAGATTTTTGTGTGTTAATTTTGTATCCTGCAACTTTACTGAATTCTGATATTAGTTCTAGTAGTTTTGGAGTGGAGTCTTTAGGGTTTTTCATGTACAATATCATGTCATCTGCAAATAGTGACTGTTTAACTTCTTCTTTACAAATTTGGATTCCTTGTATTTCTTTGTTTTTTTCTAATTGCCATGGCTAAAAAGATGGTGGCGTGAGAGGAGAGACAGAGGCTTCCTCCTAAAACTGGACACAATTAGAAAACTTAATTGGTGCAACTAATCCTGAGAAAGCAACAGGAAAGAGAACGGCGCCAGACTACACACACGTGGAGAAAAGAGCAGACCTCACCGAATGGGGTAACGTATCAGAGCTGTGGCTATGCAGGACCCGAGCCCTTCCCCCACCCCTGCTCACAGGCGGGAGAAAGAGAAACGGAGCAGGGAGGGAGTGGAAGGCTTGGGACTGCTGAATACCTAGCTCCGGAGATCTGCTCTGGGAGCACAAACCTACATTTCATGGTGCTTTCATGAGACTCGCATGACTACCAGGTTGGAAAGCTAAGACAGGCAGAGTTCCTGGGGAGACTGAGATTCCAGCCGATTGTGGGAAGCAGGGATCCATATCCGGCTGCTTTGGGACAAAAACTTATAACTGTGTGACTGGCCCACTGGCTCAGGCAGTGCAGACAGTCACAGCAGCCGGGAGGCTGGGAATAGCTCTTTCCTCCCCCGAGGCACCAGTACTGCTCCACTGCGACCCCCAACATTGCTTCAGGGGCTGAGAAGCTCCAGAATAGATCTTCTGGACACTAGAGGGTGCCATATACAAACATGAAATGCCAAAGGAACCTTGTCCAGAGTAAAATTATTAATACAACTCCCGAGAAAGATTTAAATGATATGTACCTCGTGACTTTTCCTGAGAGGGAGTTCAAAATAAAAATCATCAACATTCTAATGGAGGTATGGAAAGACATCCAAGAACTCAGGAATGAATTCAGGTCGGAGATCCAATCATTGAAGAGCACGATGGAGAGTATTAAAAGCAGGTTGGATTTGGTGGAGGAGACAATAAATGAAATAGAAACTAGAGAAGAGGAATACAAAGAAGCTGAGGCACAGAGAGAAAAAAGGATCTCTAAGAGTGAAAGAATATTGAGAGAACTGTGTGGCCAATCCAAACGGAACAATATTTGCATTATAGGGATGCCAGAAGAAGAAGAGAGAGAGAAACAGATAGAAAGCATCTCTGAGGAGGTAGTTGCTGTAAACTTCCCCAATCTGGGGAAGGAGATAGTCTCTCAGGCCATGGAGATCCACAGATCTCCTAACACAAGGGACCCAAGGAAGACAACACCAAGACACATAGTAATTAAAATGGGAAAGATCAAGGATAAGGATAAACTGTTAAAAGCAGCCAGAGAGAGAAATAAGATCACATACAAAGGAAAGCCCATCAGGCTAACTTCAGACTTCTCAGCAGAAACCTTACAGGCCAGAAGGGAGTGGCATGATGTATTTAATGCCATGAAGCATAAGGGCCTGGAACCAAGATTACTTTATCCAGCAAGATTATCATTTAAATTTGAGGGAGAGATTTAACAATTTCCAGATAAGCAAAAGCTAAGAGAGTTTACCTCTGACAAACCATCTCTGCACTCTATTTTGGAGGGACTGCTATAGATGGAAGTGTTCCTAGGGTTGGATAGCTGTCACCAGAGGTAGTAAAACCATGGTAGGGAGGATGGAGCAGCTGATTGTGAGGCAAATGCAAAATTAAATTGACTATCCCCAAAGTCAATCAAGGGATAGACAAAAAGTACAGAATTTGATACCTAATATATAAAGAATAAAGGAGGAAGAAAAAAGGAAGAGAAATAGAAAAGAACCTTTGGATTGTGTTTGTAACAGCATACTAAGTGAGTTAAGTTAGACACTTAGATAGTAAGGAAAGTAACCTGGAAACTTTGGTAACCACTAATTTCCGTGGCTAGACCTCCAGTACTATGTTGAATAACAGTGGGGAGAGTGGGCATCCCTGTCTTGTTCCCGATCTCAGAGGAAAAGCTTTCAGCTTCTTACTGTTCAGTATGATGTTGGCTGTGGGTTTATCATATATGGCCTTTATTATGTTGAGGTACTTGCCCTGTATACCTATTTTTCTGAGAGTTTTTATCATGAATGGATGTTGAATTTTGTTGAATACTTTTTCAGCATCTATGGAGATGATCAAGTGGTTTTTATCCTTCTTTTTGTTGATGTGGTGGATGATATTGATGGATTTTCTAATGTTGTACCATCCTTGCACCCCGGGGATGAATCCTGCTTGGTCATGGTGTATGATCCTTTTGATGTATTTTTGAATTCGGTTTGTTAATATTTTATTGAGTATTTTTGCATCTACATTCATAGGGATTTTGGTGTGTAGTTTTCTTTTTTGGTGGGGTCTTTGCCTGGTTTTGGTATTAGGGTAATGTTGGCTTCATAGAATGAGTTTGGGAGTATTTCCTCCTCTTCTATTTTTGGAAAACTTTAAGGAGAATGGGTATTATATCTTCTCTGTATGTCTGATAAAATTCTGAGGTAAATCCTTCTGGCCCGGGGGTTTTGTTCTTGGGTAGTTTTTTGATTATGACTTCAATTTCTTTGCTGGTAATTGGTTTGTTTAGATTTTCTGTTTCTTCCTTGGTCAGTCTTGGAGGGTTGCATTTTTCTAGGAAGTTGTCCATTTCTTCTAAGTTTTCCAGCTTGTTAGCATATAGGTTTTCATAGTATTCTCTAATAATTCTTTGTATTTCTGTGGGGTCTGTCATGATTTTTCCTTTCTCGTTTCTGATACTGTTGATGTGTGTTGATTCTCTTTTTCTCTTAGTAAGTCTGGCTAGAGGCTTATCTATTTTGTTTATTTTCTCAACGAACCAGCTCTTGGTTTCATTGATTTTTTCCATTGTTTTATTCTTCTCAATTTTATTTATTTCTTCTCTGATCTTTGTTATGTCTAGCCTTCTGCTGACTTTAGGCCTCATTTGTTCTTCTTTTTCCAGTTTCGATAATTATGGTGTTGGACTTTTCATTTGGGATTGTTCTTCCCTCTTCAAGTGTCCCTGGATCACTATATACTTTCCTCTTAAGACTGCTTTCACTGCGTCCCACAGAAGTTGGGGCTTTGTGTTCTTGTTGTCATTTGTTTCCATATATTACTTTATCTCCATTTTTAATTTGGTCATTGATCCATTGATATTTAGGAGCATGTTGTTAAGCCTCCATGTGTTTGTGAGCCTTTTTGCTTTCTTTGTACAATTTATTTCTAGTTTTATACCTTTTATACCTTTGTGGTCTGAAAAGTTGGTTGGTAGAATTTCATTCTTTTTCAATTTACTGAGGCTCTTTTTGTGGCCTAGTATGTGGTCTATTCTGGAGAATGTTCCATGTGTACTTGAGAAGAATGTGTATCCTGTTGCTTTTGGGTGTATATTTCTATAGATGTCTATTAGGCCCATCTGTTCTAGTGTGTTGTTCAGTGCCTCTGTGTCCTTACTTATTTTCTGTCTGGTGGATCTGTCCTTTGGAGTGAATGGTGTGTTGAAGTCTCCTAAAATGTATGCATTGCATTCTATTTCCTCCTTTAATTCTGTTAGTCTTTGTTTCACATATGCTGATGCTCCTGCATTGGGTGCATATGTATTTATAATGTTTATATCCTCTTGTTGGACTGGCCCCTTTATCAATATGTAGTGTCCTTCTTGATCTCTTGTTACTTTCTTTGCTTTGAAGTCTATTTTGTCTGATACTATTACTGCAACACCTGCTTTTTTCTCCCTGTTGTTTACATGAAATATCTTTTTCCATCCCTTGACTTTTAGTCTGCGCATGTCCTTGGGTTTGAGGTAAGTCTCTTGTAAGCAGCATATAGATGGGTCTTGCTTCTTTATCCATTCTGCTTCTCTGTGCCTTTTGATTGGTGCATCCAGTCCATTTACATTTAGGGTGATTATTGAAAGATATGTACTTATTGCCATTGCAGGCTTTAGATTTGTGGTTACCATAGGTTCAAGGTTAGCTTCTTTAGTATCTTACTGTCTAACTTGACTCGCTTATTGAGCTATTATAAACACTGTCTGATGATTTTTAATTTCTCTCCCTTCTTATTCCTCTTCCTCCATTCTTTATATGTTGGGTGTTTTATTCTGTGCTCTTTTGTGTTTCCCTTGACTGCTTTTGTGGGTAGTTGATTCTATTTTTTGCCTTTATTTAGTATTTGGTTGGTCTGCTGTCTTTGCTGTGATTTTATTTGCTTTGGTGACATCTGTTTAGCCTTAGGAGTGCTCCTATCTAGAGCAGTCCCTCTATAATACCCTGTAGAGATGGTTTGTGGGAGGCAAATTCCCTCAACTTTTGTTTGTCTGGGAGTTGTTTAATCCCTCCTTCATATTTAAATGATGATCGTGCTGCATATAGTATTCTTGGTTCAAGGCCCTTCTGTTTCATTGCATTAAATATATCATGCCATTCTCTTCTGGCCTGTAAGGTTTCTGTTCAGAAGTCTGATGATACCCTGATGGGTTTTCTTTTGTAGTTGACCTTTTTCCTCTCTCTAGCTGCCTTTAAAACTCTGTTCTTGACTTTGATCTTTGCCCTTTTAATTATTATGTGTCTTGGTGTTGTCCTCCTTGGGTCTGTTCTGTTGGGAGTTATGTGCACTTCTGTGGTCTGAGCGACTATTTCCTCCCCCAGTTTGGGGAAGTTTTCAGCAATTATTTCTTCAAATACACTTTCTATCCCTTTTTCTCTCTCCTTCTTCTGGTACCCCTATAATGCAGATATTGTTCCTTTGGATTGGTCACACAGTTCTCTTAATATTGTTTCATTCCTGGAGATCCTTTTATCTCTCTCTGTGTCAGCTTGTATGCATTCCTGTTCTCTAGTTTCTATTCCATCAGTGACCTCTTGCATGTCATCCATTCTGCTTTTAAGTCCTTCCAGAGATTGTTTTATTTCAGTAGTCTTCCTCCCTACTTTATCCATTAGCTCTTACATATTTCTCTGCAGCTCCATCTGCATGGTTATGACCTTTATTTTGAAATCTTTTTCAGGGAGATTGGTTAGGTCTATGTCTCCAAGCTCCTTCTCAGGGGTTGACTCTGTGATTTTTGTCTGGATCAAATTCTTCTGCCTTTTCATGGCAATAGAGGTAGTTGTGGGGAGCTGGTGTGTGTGTTGGCTGGGAGAACTTCCCTTCTTGCTAATTTGTGGCCTTCCTCTCCTGGGATAATGGCGATCCCTAGTGGCTTGTGCTGGGCAGCTGCGCACAGATGGTGTCTCTGATTCTTGTCCGGCCACTGTGGAGTAAAGCTCCGTGGTTGCTGTGGGCATGGCCACTCTCAGGATGCTGTTCGTTATGGTGGAGCCACGTTGGAGGGGGAATGGGCATGAGGGTGTTTATAATCGTGAGGGGTCTCCGAGCTGCACTGCCACCCAGGGGGTTAGGGCACCCGGAGTTCCCCGGGATTCCCAGCTACTAGGCTGATTGCACTGGTCGCTTCCGTCGAGCTGTGGGGCCCCTGTCTCTTTAAGACTTTCAAGAAGCACTCGCTTTTCTTTGTCCTAGGGGTGCCGGCTGCAGGGACCTGCTCACAGGTTTTACTGTTCCCTTTCCTAGTATCCAGCACACCACGCTCTGTGTGTCTGCACTCCGGTGCGGATGGCTAGGGCTGGCTATTTAGCAGTCCTGGGCTCCCTCTCCCTCCTTGCTCTGACTCCTCTCCTCCTGCCGGGAGCTGGGGTGAGGGGCGCTCGGGTCCCCCCAGGCCGTGGCTTGTATCTTACCCCCTTTGCGAGGTGCTGGGTGCTCGCAGGTGTAGATGTAGCCTGGCTGTTGTCCTGTATCTTCTGGTCTCTCTTTTAGGGATAGTTGTATTTGTTCTATTTTCAAAAATATATATGGTTTTGGGAGGAGATTTCCACTGCTCTACTCATGCCGCCATTTTGGCTCCTCCACCATGGTGGTCATTTTTAATAGTATGTAGGATGGGGCTATTTCTAATACCTCATTGAGTTCGCAGGTCTAGGAAAAAAGCTGTGTAATCAATAGGTGAGCAATAAAGGTTTACTGTTGCATACGATAATGTGTTGATAAGAATCAGGTGGTACTTACTTAGTGGTGAATAAGCTGATTGTTTAATCTATGGGTCAGGCAATAAAGTGTTCAATCACCCTTGTGGCCAGTGAGCAAAAGCATCCCACAGTGTTTTCTTTCTTTTGTTTATTCCTTCATGGACTCTCTCATGCCAATAATGTCCTATTTTGCCACAAGTTCATTCAATTCCCAGCAAAGGGTTTGATTCTTTTCCAAAGGATAAACAAACTTGGGATTCTTTCCATGTTAAAACACACACCAGATATTAGATCAGGTTGAGGGGACTAGCCTCAGATAGATGGGAGGGTCATGCTCTAGACTTACTCGCTTCCCATTAGGGTAACTTTCAAGGATGTTGGGAGACTAAATACCTTATTGTAGACCATATTTACATGCTGGTGTTAGATGTAGCAACCATGGTGTGAATAGCTCAGATCTCCTTCAGGAGAGCCTACTGTCCTGGATCAGAGTTGACTGGAAGCCCCAGCTGGATGTCCTGTGAACCTGAGGCCACACTTCCCTTGCTGATCCCACCAGTGGCTGAGCATTGTAGGGGCGCTAGTGCTGGCCTGTCCCCTGAGACTCAGGACTTCTCCCTTTGACCTGGCTGAGGATTTCTCAGAACTGCCCTGCAGTCTGAAGGCCCTCCCACACAATCTTTCCTTTCCTCTATTTTTTCCATAGCCATCAGATGAGAACTGTGATCTCAAATCTTTTCCTTCTTGCTCCCGTGCCCTTCTCCTTCCCCCACAAGGAAAGTTGAACCCCCAAAATCTTGCATGCCAAATCCTGTCTTCGTTTCTCAGAACATCTGCTCTGTCACAATTGGTAATGTGTTACCATATCAGAAATACAGCTCCATTTGGCAGGGATGTCATTCTAGTCCACTAAGAGCTGTTCTACCTCCTGCCCACATAAGCAGGCATTGATGCCCTTCCCCAGAACAGAATATATCCATGTTTGTGTCATGAAGGAACCTGTAAATTTATACAGGAAGGAAGATAAACTGCTAAAATTCATTAGCACAATAATAGACCCCTCAACTCAGACTTAAGAGTATATATGTTTGTATACACATGTTTATCTAATATGACTACATGTTTGTATATATTAGTTCCCCAATTAGCCTGTACTCTCCTTGAAGGCAGTTGCTCTGTTCAATTCATATCAATTTGTACTTTCCCCTCTGGCATTAAATTCTTTCAACACATGATACGTAACAAGTACAAAATGAGTAATTCCTTAAGGGATCCAAGAAGTTTCTTTGAACATTCAAATCTAGGTCCAAATCCCACCCATGCTGCTTCCTGTTTTTGTGACCTTGATCAAGTAACTTTTGACACTTGGAGCCTCAGTTTTCTCTTCTGTAAAGTGAGTTTGGTGAGGATAAAATGAGAAAGTGTTGTGAACATGCAGTCTCTAGTGCACAGTTAGCCATACATATATGGTATCAAGAGTTATTAAACTTCATGGAAAATTAATGGTAACCATTGCTGTACATTGAAAGTTTCCCATAAACACATGTAAGAACAACATGAAATTTACTAAACAAATGAATTTACATAACTTTTGGGGATCACAACCTTGAAGGAAATTAAATTAACCTTCTTACTGGACTCTACCCTCAAGGTTCCTAATTAATATGTTATCCCGAAAAATATTACTATTTATTAACACTGTTAATATTAATGTAACTATATGATAATTAAATCTTATGTGATTTATAATTATATTACAATAATATAATATTGTTTATTAAAAAGAGTAAAAGTAGTCTTGAATTGTTTCAAAATACAAGCAGTATATAAGAAAGCTGTGGTCTCAGTTGAGTTTCTATTATATGAACACACATTTTATAGTCTTGCTTATCTTATAGTCTTTAGACTAAAAGGCTTAGAATATCCTAAATGAAGAGCTCACAGTAATTTGCCTGAGGCCTGTTCTGGTGGCTGATGTTAAGACAGAGGTAAAGATTTCCTTGGCTTACCTATCCCCGGTATCTTATCTTCTCAAGGCTGAACTTCTTTGCCTCCCAGCTTTACAAATGGCCCATGGGAAAGAGTGACTCATGTTGATATGTTAGGGGAAAAAACTGAAGACAGTTCCCAAGGCCTTTCTTCTCTTTTAGGGTAGTGTACAATTTACAGTTTAACAGTGACTTCCAGAATATGAGGGCCTCGTTTTTGTTTTTTAACAAAAATATCCTAGATCACAAGAATTTTAGACTATGTAAGAGCAAATCAATGAGGAATGTGGTTTGGGTGTGTGACCACTTTTGTTAGCCCTGAATCAAAATAGAGGCAGCTGCATCTACCGATCACTTCATGGGGAGCCTGTAATTTTCACCCTGATGATATCAGAACATTTAAAATTGTTTGAAAATGTATCTTAACTCCTACATGAACTGGAGTTTTGAACAAAATACATGTGTGATTTTCTCAAAATTCTAGTCTTCTATTCTGCAATAGTGAAAACATGTTCTTCCTAATTATCTGCAATCTTTTGCTTCTTTTACTTATTATGGCATTTAAGCCTGAATTATCAAGGAAGTCATTAAGATGCCCATGAGTGACAAGCTACAGTAAGGAATATTCTGACTTAGGGAGTATTAAAACTACCATGTAAACTTTTTGACAGGTGCATAAAACACTGAACTAAGAGAATGTGTTTTGGTATGTTTTCTGCATGGACACATGATGAAAGCTTAACCAATAGCAAACAGCAATGATGACCTTCTGTGTTAACACAGTTTTTAACAATGACTACTCACCAAGTTCTTTCTGTTAGCTAACCCAAATGTTTTATGCTGCAGTTCAAGAGTAGTTTTCTTGTTTCCAAATTTTGTAAGTACTTTTTGATTTATAGCAGAAACAATTTTCACATGGTCTTTACCCATCTGCTTTTAATTTGCCACTAGAATACCTCTGCCTTCCACTGATCTACTTCCTCTTGTATGAAGCTGCTTTACTCTGCTCACCTCCTAACCCTAGATTCATTTCTAGCTTTGCTTTCTGAATAACATACAGGAGTGTTCATGTGCATATATTTGACAACTCTAAGCATTACATGCAAACAACCACCAAATCCTAATGACATTAGCTCCCGAAGAGTTTACAATTCTATCTGTATTTCCGTGTCAGCAAAACTACAAGCCTAGAATATCCCATTGTCACTCTTATCCAGAATAATGGGGTCTCTGAGCTTTTGTTTTCCAGTACCCCCACTGATAAACACCTTTTAGCCCTGGTTTCCAGTTTATGTCATTTATAAATGAACTTCTCTATTAATTTATTATGCACATTATAAAATGTATAATTGTATACATTGTAAAATGAATGCCAAGCACTGAGAATTTTTGAAGGATAATATGAAAATAATTCCAAATAGGATTTCAATTGTTTTCTTTCAAAATGGGTTGTTTAGTACTCTTCTTGAGAGAAACACATCAAATGAACCCATCTTTGGAGGCTATTGTCCTCACATATAGCAATAGTATTTTAATCCGTGTTCTTGCCTTTATGTTGTTCTCTTAAATACATCTCTACTTAGCTGCCAAGGTGAACCACATGAGATGTGTCCTTGGCCCTGTCACTCCACTATGTAAAATGACTCAGGGGCAGCTTCTTCCAGGATGAAATCCAAATCCTCTTGTATAAGCTTTTCAAAGCCCTTTTCCTAGCTGCCTTTTCATTTTTATCTCTATTTTGTTGCCATAGACTTTCCATTTTAGTCCCATAAAGTAGCTTGTAGTTTGTGCATATTTTACTTTTATATTATGCAGTTCTTTTCCTCATTCTGTTCCTTTCACCTGGAATAATATTCCTCATCTGCTTGCTCACCATTCAAAGACTTATTCTTCAAAAGTCATCACAATCATCTCCTTTTCTAAGAATGCATCCTAGGGTTACTTTAACCACTAGTTGTTACAGGCATAGGGAAAGAGATTATGAGATTAATCAAGTATGATAAATGTTAGCAACCATCAAAGGAAAAAAAATAGAAAATTGAAATGAATATTTAATTGAATACTTAAGAACATAACATGTCATTATGTCAACCAAGCAATTGCTACTGCAATTCAACTCAAATATTATATAATTATATAAAGAACATGTTTATTTGTAAATATATGGCAGCATTTTAATGTGCATGCTATGACATGGACTGGTATCCCAAAAAGTAATAGTGCGTTGAGCCTACTGATATCATAAAATGTCCCTGCCTTTTTGGTATTGCCATATGGTTCTAAGCAAACCTCTCTTAAATCACTCAGACTTTATATTGAAATCAGCTCGTATGTCTGTTTCTTTTACTTTTTCTAGGATATAGCAATCATCAATTTAGAGCAAAAGGACCATATACCAAGATTTGTTTTGCTCACTAGTATTTTGTAAAGCAAAATGCTCAGCTTTCAAAATTTTAAATAAAAAAAATCAATAAATATTTAACACATCTCAAGTACAAACATTTATAAACATACTATAAAGCATTAAGTAAAATTTAAATTTGTAAAACTATGTATATTGTACACACATTCTTACTCTAATATTGCAAATTAAAATGATCCTTGAGGTGTCATTAAAAAATTCAGCACACAAATTAAGACAAATAAAATCATGAAAAAATATTTGATTTTTTAAAAATAATCAAACAAAGCAAGGTAATTCCATTTTTGACTTACAAGTGTGTTTCTTTGAAATTAGTTTCAGTGGCCAAATTCTTTCTGAATCTATAGCAGTTGGAGAAATGTCAAGGAGAAGACATGAACTAAAGCCAAACATAATCCTCTAATAACTTCATCTTCAAATGAAATCATTTTTTGTTTAATAAATTTTGAAGAACATTTTAAACTTTTATCTCTGGAACTTTGTTCAGTTTTTTCATTAACAGCCATATGTAGTTTTGCTCCAAAGAATGTGTTTATAGTTACTCTTTATTTTCTTTGTTTTCACTTCCTATAGATGGAAAAGTTATTTAATACAGGTTTACTTTATCTATATCAATACTGGCATGTTTGAGTTTCATTTGTTCAGAAATTGTGCTAGAGTAAGAACTATTTTTGCAGTAGCAATTTTACTTGGTCAATTCCCAATTTTTAAGTCTTCCAGAGTATTGATATTTTAGAAGAATAATTTTAAGTGAGAGCACCTTTATATCACTTGGGATTTTAATGCTGTATATAACTCTCTGGGTAAATATGATGTTCAATCAGCAAATGATTTCATCATAGATTGATACATTTTCATTGATGTTGATTTCAGGAGGCTTTTATATTTGTCCACATATTTATCTTTACCAAAAAGTTTGATGTTTTTAATATGACTTTGAGTTACTGTCTAGCATCTTTGCATATCAGTTTGAAGGACTCCCTTTAGTATTTCTTGTAGGGAAGGTTTAGTGGAAATGAATTCCCTCCGTTTTTGTTTAACTGGCAATGTCTTAATTTCCTGCTTCATTTTTGAAGGACAGCTTTGCTGGATATAGAATTTTTAGTTGACTGCTTTTTTTTTTTTTATTATTCCTTTAAGTATGTGGTCCCACTACCTTCTGGCCTGCAGGGTTTCTGCTGAGAAGTCTACTCACAATCTCACTGAGGATTCTGTGTGCCTTATGAGTCACTTTCCTCTTGCTGCTTTCCAGATTGTTTTTCTTTAACTTGTGAAAGTTTGATGAGAATTTATCTTGGTGTAATATCTCTGAATTTATTCTGTTTGAAGTTCATGGAGCTTTTTGAATTTGTATATTCACTTCTTTTGTAAACTTCATGGCATTTTGGACAATTATTTCTTTAAATAAGCTCTCTGAATCCTTTTCTCTCTTTTCCTTTGGGGGCTTGCGTCATGGGTATAGTGGTCAGCTTGATGATATTCCATAAGTCCTTGAATCTCTGTTCATATTTCTTAATTCTTTTTTCTTTATTCCTTAAATTCAGTAATTTCAAATGACTTGTCTTCAAGTTCACTGATTCTTCCTTCTGCTGGTTTGCGTTGCTGTTGTACCTTATCTTTCAATTTTGTTATTATACTTTTCAGATCCTGAAGTGTTTCCTTTGCCCTTAATCGTTTGCCTCCAGGTGTCTGTAGTTCCCTTTTGGTTTCTGTGAGGAATGACTGTTGCTTCCTGCAGCTTCTCCTAGCCTGAGATCTAAGCCACTTTTGTCTATCTGTGCTCCAAGTTTGGTGAGACATAGAGACCCCTCAGGCAGCTTGGAGACAGGTTAGACAGTTGCAAATTTGGCCAACTCTATTCTGTTCAAGTCATTGAATGGGACTGAAGATTGACCAGACTGTTCTTTCCCCCAAACTGGGTGGGACAAAGGTAAATTAAAAAAACACGATATTTTCTACTAATTTTTATATGGCTTTTTTTTATTGGATATTTTCTAGGTTGCGGTTGATCTTTGGCTGATTTTCAGAGTCTCTGTAAAGTTATTTTAGTCAGTTTTAAGTTGTTTATTTAGTGTTTCCATGGAGGAATGAGTCCTGGAGCTTCCTAGTCCACCATCTTGCTGATATCACCAATTTCAGAGTTTTTACCATAATAGAGATTCTTTTGGAATACCCCTGATCAGATTTTTCTGGCCTTTACTTGTGTAATTGCTTCCTTGGACTTGAGTTTTCTCCTCCATCACTGACCTCTGCTGTGGCCTCTGATATAACTGGTTCAGGGGGGCTTCAGTATCTTCCTGCTATGTTTGACCAAGAGGAACTTTCAGATTTCTAACTATTGGCCACTCCTCTCCTCTAACAGGAGGCTTTTCTGTGGAATTTTTATCTTTCTGGCAACGAGGACTTGTTAAGGTAGATAAAACCCCTTGCTTCAGAGGGTTCTTCCCATCAGCTTGCTTTTTTTTGTTGGGGAGAAAAGGGTCAAGTGGAGATGGGATTAGGTGGGTTGGCAAATTGCAGAAGTGGAATAGGAAAAGGGCCCAAGTGGGCTTTAGGTGAAGGTTTCCAGAATAGAGGATTGTGAAGGGCAGGAAAAGGTGAATAGTGAGCAAAATTATTGATATATATCCATAATAATGTCATTTCCTCTGTTCTCCTTTCATATTAATATTGCAAAATAACATGATCTGACATGGTATGACAATCTGATTCATCTTTGTGCTCCTACTACCTAATAGGGTATATCAAGTGCTTAACTGGTATTCAATATATATTGAAATGAAATGGTAATTATCTAGTCTTAAAAAGTGGTTTTGAATGAAGACCTTTAATATTCCTCACAAAAAAGTTTTTTACTCCAAATAATGTTACATGAGCCTGTCCATAAAGAATATGACTCCTTAAGATTAAGTATATGTGAAAAATATTTTAAAATGCATGTTATTTTCATCTCTGTGAAGTATGAAGGAAATTAGGAGAATAATGACTGTTTTTTCTTAACATAAAATTGTAACTCTATTTTATCTCTCCTAGTCAGCAGTCAATCAGTTTTATTGAGGATGTGTTTGCTCAGGATTTTACAAGGTAATATCAGACATATTAAAGATGTTACTTCTCCAATTCTAAGAAAATAATACAGTATATATGCTCTCATCTCATTAGATAATTAATCTATTTTCTCTAAATGGTACTTTCTATTTTCTTAAACTTCTGCCCAAGTTCATTTTAGCTATTGGGGAGTGAGATATGGAGGGAGGTGGGAGAGTAATCTGATTTAATATTCATTTGAGAGACAGCCTTGTATATCGGAGTGAGCCTTGGACTCAACAGAAGATCTAAGTTCTTGTCTGAGCTTTTCCACTCTTCACTGACATGTCAGTTCAAGGAAATTCAACTCTTCTATATAATATTCTTCTACCTATACAACTACTCTTCTCTCTATGCAACTTCTTCTATCCATTTCCTCTTCTATATAATAGATATGGTTACAGTTCACCTACCTGCTTAACAGAGTTATTAGGGTTTAAGAGAGGGCATGCGTGAGAAGAGGCTATAAAACGTGAAAGGATGTGAAGGCCTTTCCTTTGACTCCCCCTTTTTTTCTACTCCCTCTGTTGGAGGAAACAGAAACTCCGTAGACTGGAGGGCAGAAACTGGCAGCAATGAATGCCCAAGGTGGTAGCCTTTGGAGAGTGTGGGTCCCTAACAAATCTTTGTGTGTTGGAAACTGGGATGTTCAGAAAGAGAACGTTTGTGTGTGTGAGTGTGTGTCCTTCTCTTGTTCACAGTCCTCCAGGTACTTTCAAACCTATTTAGCATAAAATCCATTGCTTGTCCTCTGGCCTTCAAGACCCTTTCTCTTGCTTCATGTTTATTTCCTCCTTACTCTTCTCCACTCTGACATCTTTGCTGTTTTACAAACATTCCAAGAAAATTTTCTGCTCAGGGGCTGTTTCTCTGTTCTTTCTTCTATAAGGCTCTCAATCCTGATGGTAGTATGACTCATACTTTCTTTTTATTTAGGTTTCTATTCAAAGGCCACCTCTTCTAAGAGGCTTTCCCTGATTATACATATAAAATAGTATCTCCTGCCTCTCTGGTGCAATGATTCCGCCTTATTTTTGTTTATAGTACTTAATCCTATCTCTCTTGGTTTTATATAGAGATTTTTTATTATTTGTATCCTCCCATTAGACTGTAAACTCTAGGAAGGCAGGGGCTTTGTTATTTTTGCAGATCTATATTCAGTGCCTGGAACATTGCAAATGTTCAATAAATAATTGTTGAATGAATAAATGACTGGCTGAATGAATGAGTGAATATGAGTGTACATTCCATGAACTCTGCATAAGATTTAGAGCCAAGTCTATGTTTTTGTAAGTGTTAAATTTCATAGTTTAAACACATTATCACAGTAAATAACACTCAGCTCATCCCACCTTTTGTAATATCTCACTCTTTTGCTCTAACCTCAAAAGCCTGGATGGATTCTTTTAAGCTATTGTTTTGAAGGCATCTGTATATTTTTTAAAAGATGTTGAATGAGTTTGAAATAACCATGCATGAAGCACTTTTACTGTAGCCTTTACAAAGTTAGCTTTTATAATTTAGAATTCTTGTTTGGTAACTCACTGGAGAAAAATGTATTCATTTATATCAGATTGTTTCTATCACAGATGGTTTTTGAAGCTACTTTTCCAGTTATTTAAAATACGAGGTTATAGCGAAGTGAGGAGACACAGATCCCTGAAAGACCAAAATCCGAACTGGGCTCTCACGAAACTCAATGGACAGTTTTACTGGCAGCATCAACATGTAGGCAGTTAGAGGCAATTCTAATTGTGTACGAGGCACTGGCCTGGCTGCTGGCACAGCTGCTGAGGTTGAGGAAAGCAAAACTAATTCTCTTAGTGAGATTCCAGGTTTTAGTGCCCTTAACACTTATGAGAGTAGCTGCCCTATAAGCAGAGGAAAAATAAGAGAAAATAGGAACTTATAGAGATCTTAGCACAGTTGTGTTAGCTCTTCCTGGCTTGCACAGTAGTGCTGAGTTTTGTATTACTGCAGTAATATTTTAGCTATAGGACATGCAAAGTGTGCTGAGATAAAGGAGGAGGAACAAACGAGAGAAGTCTGTAATTCTCTATTAGGTAGAGACTGAATGTTCACGAAGTATGTGGTTAAACTGGTGCAACTGTGTCTATTCCTCACTTAAAAGTAGAACTACAACACCTGGAGATGTTGCAAAGTCAGGAAGTTACCTACAAACGTTTTTACTGAAAAAGTGTGTGGATTGAAAGACGTATCATGAGAATATATTCCTTTGTAGCCTGTGCTATACTCTTATAATTGAGAAGAACAGTTTACTCCCAGGTTTGGGTAAGAAAATATTTACCCTAATTTTCTTTGTTTGATTCCTTCTTCCGAAAAAGACAAACCACTTTGAAAGAAACATTAACCTGATATGGTAGGAAGTCACTTGCTGAGCTCTGATATGACAATGGAGAGCATTGCTGTGAGGCAGTCAGGTGCTGCCTGTGGAGATGTTTTTGTTTGCAGCATTTTCACACATACTTAATTCAATAAAGCTTTTGTTTTACTGACATTGGAAAGCAGGGTATTGCATTATGCTGTGATTTTGAACTGACAGTGTCAGTGGGACTAGGGTAAAAGATTTGAAGTGAACTGAGGCTGAAAACCAAAGCTTTGTTTTTGCTTGGTTAGGAAGGAAAGTTGAATTTCAGAATTTTTTTCCACTCCTGCTCCCACCACTGGAAAAATAAAAATTGAAAGGACCAGAGAACAACAGCCAAACCAACCTTGTGTTTTCCTTGCACAATTTTTGGTGAGAAATGTCATTCCAAATATATTTCTAAATTTCTTGGGAAATAAGAAAATTGTCACAAGTTCTTATGTCACAACTTGTGACAGGCAATGCATACTTAATAGTAAGTAATACAACTCAATCTAGTTACAGCTTGACATACTGGAGTGTCTGTTTCAACAGGGTGATACATACCAGCACAGAACAGTGTCTTTTGTGAACATTCCTGTGATTAATCCAAATCACAACAAATGTATTCCTTGTAGCTGAAATCTATACCTAATACTTAGACTTTGAAAGGGTAAGGCAGCAGGCATGATGATCAACCTGTTGCAGTACAAACTGCCTCTAACTCTGTCGCTGGTGTTCTGATTGACTTTGGTGTGGCAGGGAACCTCCTCAGGGTTTCATCTTCTTCATCTAATTGAATGAGGGGACTTAAATGAAGTATTTCTAATATGTATTTCTGTTTAACACTCTATTCCATCACTTTGTTTCAGGAAATTCAGACACCATGGTGGGTCTTTTAATAATGTATCAACAGAATTTTATTCTTTGTGTTTGTGTATATGTGTGCAAATAGTCTGTAGCTTGAAGGTAGTTATTCAGTAAATTTAAAGTATTACTGAGCTTTGCATTTGTGGAAGGATGGATGAGTATTTCTCCTAATGATTACTTCACAATTTTGTTCTTCTTTCTGTCATAGCACTCATGTTGTTAGTTGTTTTTATGTTATTGTCCTCCAATAAACTCTGTCACTTCCTTCGGTTCCTTATATAATTTTTCCCACCTTAAAAAAACAGTTGATCCATGATAATCATTATCTTCCATCATTCTTTCCCTACAAATCCAAGAGTAATATTTCATACTGCTTCATTATGTACTGTTTTGCCAATGGGTTTCAGCCCTGGTCAAGTTCATTGTGAATTGATTCAGTGAGACTGAAGAATGACAATGGAATGTTCTTGGGGTAAAACCAGCTTGTTCTCCTAGTGATAGGTCGAGCACTAGAATCATGTCTGCATCCAACAGACTGCAGGTCTATAATCCTCCTTCCTCTCTGTCTCCTGACTTCTCTGCCCCTACAGCCATCTTAGTCTCTGTCCTCAGTGCTGCCCCTACTCCAGTCTTTGCTCTCTTGCAGCTGTGCAGCCCTGCAGCCATGCAGCAGCCCAGAGCTCTGGGTGGAGCTCTTTATATAGAGTCAATAACAATGTTATCAGGTTGTTCAGTACATTTTTTTCTCTCTCATCCATTCACCACCATGAAACCAGAGAAATTATTTTAAAGTATAGACAATGATATTGTATTTTATCTAAATTTTAAAACCTTTCAATGTGTGTTGTTGCCTTTCAGACAAGTTCTAATATCAGAGCATAAAATGTCCTTTTATTGTACTTCTCCAAATTCATCTGTTGGATTTTTTCCTCCTGCTGTTAGAAGCTGTACTACAAGCATACACACTACTTGTAATCCTCCCAAGGTGGCATGCTGTTTCATATCTGTCTCTCTGTTTCCTTTACCTGGAGTGCTCTTTACCCAAGGTCAGCTTAGTGAACTCCTATTCATCCTGCAAGACTCAACTATATGAACCTCTTTATGATACTCCCCGTAAGCACAATTGGTTGTTTTCTCCTTGAATTTCTAGTGCCTCTTCTCCCATACCTTGTCCAGACTTTGTTTATCTTCTCTCATTAACCATGTTTTATTTATATCTGAATCTAGTGCCTAACACTGCCCCTGATAAATCATAGTCACTCAATACACATTGGGTAAATAATGTACCAAACAAGCATCCAGAAAATAGTTGAGAAGCATGATTAATAATGTAGTGGATAAAGTGAAGGTTCCTAGAGCCAGGATTCTCACCTGGCCCTGGTTGGCTAGCTCACTACACACATGTGGGCAATATGTTTTTATTGACTCTGTATAAAGAGCTCTTCCCAGTACTCTGGGTGACATGGTGGCATGGCTGCAAGGCTGCAGGAGAGCAGAGGCTGGAGTGGTGGCAGTGCCGAGGACAGAGACTGAGATGGCTGTGGGGACAGAGAGGCCCAGAGGCAGAGACTGGCTTGCTGCATGCAGACTCGCTCTGAGTGAACAGGATTCTAGTGATTGACCTGCCACTGTGGGAATAAAGTGGGTTATAAACCCTTTCACCGCAAGAACATTCCACTGTCATTTTTCAGTCTCATTGAATCCATAGTGTACTGCCCAGGGCTGAAACCCATTGGCAAGACAAATGTAACACTATTTGCTGAGGATTTTGTGAACTTTTCTTGTGGCCTTTTTCTCCCCATAAAAACTATCTGTGAATAAAGAATAAAACAGGGAATAGGTTGGTATTAAAATCCTAAAGGATAATGTGGCTGTTGATGGGGAAAGATCAAGAGGAAGAAGCTGGAATACTTTGGGCACTTTTGAAAGGGAGATGGAGACCATCTGGAGAGGAGGATGCTGCAGGAATGAGTGCCAGGACAGAGATAAAAGTGAGCGGAAAGGAAATGGTGGCTGAACAACATCAAAGAGGCAACTCTACTCCAGAATTGAGCAAGTCGCTGTGCACTCGCTCTGGCAGAGATACAAGTGGGTGGCATTGGATGACTTATCCTAATGGTTATGACAATAGTTAAGAAACAGGGACATAATTTGGTTTAAGAACAGTTTCCTTCAATGTATCTGGGCTTTTGTGCTTAGGACAAAGTAACAAAAAACAGTGGGGTATGTTCTCATGTTTTCAATTTCTTTTTATGTGAAAATATATTGAACTGTGTGTTTCCTACTATAACACCAACTTAAACTATTAACTTAAAATAGCTCTTCTTAACATATTTAACTGTTTACTTTTTAGAAAGACTCATCTAATTCCTGTAAGTACAGCAAGAGTATTATTTAAGATGATATCCCCCCTTTCTTCCAGCAACAATTTCTGTGTTCTACCCTGGATTTTCTTAGCAGAGCTTAGGTAGACCTGTGCATGGACAAGAAATTATTGTGACTAAAACAAGATACTGTGTTTGTTTGATGTAGAGAAGAGATCATAAATACAAACATCCTCTTCAACCATTTGCTTACAATTAATTGTTAATGATGGATAGAAAGCTTTGAGAGCAACAGGAAGTATAAATAATATAGAAAGAAAAAAGAGAAAAGAATAGTGTTAATAATAACAGTTGCAGATGGTTAGCGTTTTCCCTGGAAAGTATTGTTTTAAATTTCTGTTAAATCTTGCCAGATTTCGGGAGATTGTTTGATCTTAAGTAGAACATGTTGCCGCTACTTCAGTGATAGTAAATGCTGCTGAAACATTTGCAAAATAAAGATCAATACACTGGAAATGCATGAACTTATATGTTTAAGTGATAAATCCATAAGTGCCATAAAGAAGTTACTTTTTGTGTGGTTCCATTTCCAGAAGAAAACCAAGCTGGATCCTTCAGAGAATTTTGATGGCATGCATGATCTGAACTGTGATTTTTCTTGGATGGAATAGGAATTAAAACAAAAAAAAACCTTTCAAAATGCATTTATGCATATGTATTTTCTTGTACATACCTGCAATTAATTCCTCCCTTGTTTTTTAAACGATTAAAACAATACCAAATAACATGTCAGAAATTAATATTGGTAGTGATCCAATACTGAAAGACTTTGATAGTATAGCTGAAGGGAAATATTTGAGTATAATATGTAGGTACTTGGCTAATGCATAGCTCATTGTTTCCGTAATGGTGAAATTTTCTATTGTGTTAGACTTATTTGTCTTTTTATCTAAGGAAATTTAAAAAAAGATGTGATAACTGTATCACCTCAAACTCAAGGAGCCATTAATCAATGGTAATATGGTACCAAAAACCAGTTAGTGTTAATGTGCGAGTAGTACAAAATAGCAAAAATGGAAAAGCAAAAATGCAAACCAAACAGCAACAAAACATCACCAATGTTTTAGCTACTGATATAACATTTCCTGTTGATATAATAGAGGGTGGCTATTTTAAGTCACTTTCACTTTAAGACCAACTTTACTTTGGTCTATTTGCAAATCCAAACAAAAATGATAGGTTACAACTGGTTATAGGTTTGGACACTGATTTATTTAAGAATCTGAGGAAGAATCTAAAACAACTTCAAAAGCTGTTTTAGAGTAAGAGGGGTTATCTACAGAAATTCTTTGGAAGTTGTCCCTCTTGAATTTACAGTCCCATATTTATGTTCCCTTTGTGATCTAAGTGGAAATGATCCATCTTCTATTCCAATTACTGGTCAATATGTCAGTCAGATCAAATGCCACTAATAAGATTCTAAAAACATGCTTTTGAGGAACAGGGGATTTCTTTAGAAGACACAAAGTGCTTTTTAATCCATTTTTCTTAGTTGTTAAAGGCATTATAATTCTTACAAATTGTTCTATCATGGTGTGTTTTTATCCTTTATGAGAAGGGAAAACATACTATGGAATTCTGAAATATAAGAATCGAGTCTACATAGCCTCCTTCATAGTGGCTCTACCCCAAATCTTCCCTAAAAACACAGTTCCGCTGGAAGTACTGTGACCAATGAAATAGTGAGAGACTTTAAGGAAGGCTATAAATATCTGGGAAATTCTTTTTTTTTTTTTAATGAATTGAGTTTTCAAAACTTGCTTTTGACTTCTAAAGAATTTGGCTTCTCATATTCTGAATCAAGTATACCAGCTCAAGATTGTTCTAATCTTGCCAAGCCAAGCCAATGAGTAATCATGGGAACCCTATAAAGAAGCAAAGATAATGTTGCCTTGTGGATATAATGCTTTATTTTTAATATAAAACTAAGTTAACTCTGGGAGGAAGAACAAAATTACTATCCTTTCTGTGTTTCCAATGACCTCATCTATCCCCTTGTTTATCAGTCTTTCTGCCCTTTTGAGTAGTGACCACATCTTTGATTAAACTGAATTCAATCCCACTCATAGCTCAATGTTAGAGGTACAACAGTGAGTAAAATCCTGAGTACAATGGAAAGGAATAGAGAGTGGGTAAAAAGTAGTCATATTAATCCACCTGCTGCATGGAGAATGTACTGAAGAAGGGCATGTAGAGCAGGTACCATACTATTGCAGCAGTCTACATACGGCATGGTCATGGCTTGGACTGGAGAGGTAGAATTGGTGATAGAATTGGAATTGAAAAATACTTCATGAGTTAAATTGTAAAACATTATGATGGGTTGGATATGGGGAAGAAAGATGGGGGAGAATACTGGATGTGGGCCGTGCCAGGAGTGGAGAAAATGAGGATAAGAATAATAATTTGGCTTGGGACATTTGAGACATACTGCATCTTTTTTACCGTTATATGCTAGACTCAATGCACACAGTCATATCCAGTAAAAGGTAAATAAATGGGTGAATTAGTGAGGGTAGACCCATATCCTTATATATTTATACATATGTGTGTTTATAAATATACATAAAATCACCAATATAATGCATCATGATGGGAAAACATGAACAAAACTCTACATTTCTCAACATAGCTACACTCCTAATTTAACCCAGAGGAGTATTTCATTGTGGAGCTCTTCTCCATTAAGATTTATATTGTTTTTTGACTTTCTCAACAAAGTGATAAAACTGAATTCTCTTTGCTTCTTGTCTTTTTGAAAATAGTTTGTTTACTGTCATTTGACCAAAGGTTTATATGTGGAGTTTACTTCTTACATTGCCTGTACTCTAATAGGTCATGATAAGCACTTAATTTTGAGTTTTGGGGTGCAAAAATTTCTGAGCATTTGTTTTTCAACCAATACTTTTTAGAATTTCCTTCTCGTTGCAAGGGAATGTGTATTTTTGTTTCAAGAACCTTTAAAGAAGCTTCTTTGATAAATCTGCAAGCCCAGTAACTAATACAAAGATCAGGAAATTTGACAGATCTCTCTCCCTGTCTCCTCATATACACTCATTCTCTGTCTTTCATGAATTCTCTTTTAAACAAAAAATAAACTTAAGAACTATACCAAATATATTTAACCAGGTTTGGAAAAGAATGTTAATTCTTTAGCTCTGTCTATGCTGGCAAATGATTGAGATTTTGTGGTAATGACTTGAATACTACATTAACAAAACTCCTGATTTGAAGACCAAGGTCCTCATTTCCCACTGAATTATGTGCACATTCTTTGGCATTCATTTAAAATGTCCCACAGCATGCCCCCAAGCAACTTTTCTATCTTTATCCTAGTCTAGTCCTCTCTACAATCTTGTCCTCCAGTCAAACTATACTGTTTATCATTCCTTATTTTTCCCAATACTGTTCTTTAGACCTGAAATCTTTTGCTCTATTACCAGATCACTTCCTTTCTTGCTTGTCATTTCCTGCCCATCTTCTATTCAGAACTCACAAAATTTTGATTACTTTTCTGTCAAGGCCTGTTTCAAATGCTAGCAGTGCTTTCTTATTCTTAAAGCTTTTTTAATAGTTTACATGCTTGTCTTCTACTTTAACCTTGTAAATCTCCAACTCGTCCTCATCTTTCTCATTGTGGCTATTGTAATGACTTGTGCATATCATGCGACTAACAAATATATTTTGAATTAACTTAACCATCCCCATTGACAACCCCTATTTACATTAGACATTAGGAAATTATTCAAATCACAGAATCATCTTGTTTGCAGACAAAGGTACTGTACCAAGCTCTCCCCATTATATTGCCTCATTAGGCCTCATTCACCAAGCATGGGTGGAACACCTACTAATTGCAGTGTGCTGTGTTACTCTGTCCTGGAAACAGCACCAAATATAATTACATAATCATATGTCAGGAAAAATATATAATTATGTGCATCTCACATATTCAAAATAAATTTCTAAAATAAAATAATTAGACTAACTTGATATCAATTAAATCTTGTCCAAATAAGAACTGAATGTTCAGCTTTGTTTAATTTCATGTAAATGCTGATAAAGAGAGTTAATCCTACCACTTGAGAAAAACAATTAACACATAACTAACCCAGGCACCCAGTTACTCAATAACTTTCTCATCCAAATTTGTAAGTAAAGAACAAATTTTGCTTCTCAGCACCTTGGTTATTTTTCATAGATGCTTGCAAAGATTTGGTTTCAGAGGCTCTGATTTTAGGGGTCTCTCTCAGGGATGGTTATAAATGGGGTAGAAGTAGAGCCAAAGTCCAGCGACAACAAACAGTTGTGGAAAATCTGTGAAGTAATGTCCTTGCAACATTTTCTGGCCTACTTTTTGGGACCCATGGCCTTCAAATAAGCATTAGATATGTGTCCAAAACAAACCACCAGGGTTTTTAAAACACTGTCCATCCTTGGTGTAACTTTCTCACAAATAATTAACTCAAAACATACACTTTTTCTCCATCATTAAAAAAAAGTTGGGGAGTGAGGGAACTACCTGGGTATCTGATCTGACAATTCACTGTTTTAATTTAAAATTTCTGCCTAACTCTGCATTCATAAAATGACCACATGATGATATGTAAGCCAAAAAGCATAGGAAGTGCATTATGGGTAAGGAGTTTATTTTTGTTATTCTTTTGAAATATTCAGCTGGTATTAAAAACAGATCTCATGAGCTGGAACCACAGCATACAGGTAGACTTCCTACTTTTGGGAAAGATCTGGTCTTTAGCTTATGGGAACCGAGCCGAAGCAGATGTGAAAAGTTCAACTAAAGGAAGAACAGATTAAACGCACTTTTGTGGTTGAAAAACCAAAACAGATGTTATTATTAAACCACAAAAACCTGGGTACATTTAAGTAATGCTAGGTGTCTGAATTTTAAATTTCCATTTGAAATAATTAAGGCATTTAAAGCTACCCAGGCTGTTGTGTGCCTCTAAACTCTTAATCTCAAATCAAGAATTTGCATATTTAAAAAAGAAAAAGAAAAGTTTCAGGAACATTGAGTTTCTTTCATTGTGTTTGTCATCTGAAAATAAGAAAGAAACCATCTGACAGTGAAAAACAAAGCCCTTTGGTGATTTAAGAATTATTTTTTTCCAAAGCATTTTGAAAATATTTATTTACATAAAATTTGTCTTTTATGGAACAATTCTGAAATTTCTTGATTATCGTTACAATGTAAGTCTTAGATAAAGCCACAGAGCAGAATTCAGATGCCAGAACGTGAATTCACAGAGCACTGGTCAGCTGATGGGAACACGCACCTCCCCACACATGACAGCCCCTGCTGTGGGATACAAAATGGCGTGGGAAAGCAAACGCAAACCAGAATCGTCCCACACTGGCCTGAATGCTCTTTGATATTTAATTTTGGCTTTCTCAATAGCTTTTTGTTCTAATAGGCCACCTCATCCACTTCAACCCAAAGAGGTTAAAAGTCTCAGTTAAAAGGACGGGAGACCAGGTGTTATCCTATGAAAACGCCTGCCTAGAGGAAGGCCAGCAGAGCGAGAGGGTGCCGAGGGAAAGGTAGCAGTGATTTGTTTCGCAGTGAGCAGCCTCTGATCATTCATCTAGAGATGGTGTGCACATTAGGTCAAAAGGGATGTGTTTAGCTAAAATGGACTTTAAGCATGTAGTCTGTCACCTCTCCTTGGAAAAATGAGTGTTACGTGATATGGGATGCTTTAGGAGGGAGCTGGGAGCATGCCAAGCTTCTACAGCTAATCTTCGAGTGTTGGAAGTGAAGAGTCTTTATTAATTATCCATTCCCATTGGAAGACTTCTCTTTTTCACTCTGGTTCTCAAATTGGTAGAAGAAGTGGGGTGACATTTAATTGTCCGGGGTATCTTTCTCGACTCTCACATGTTTCTTCTGTCTACATGAACATTTCAAAAGGTCTTTGAGATGTTTCTAACTCCCATCCGTCATTCCCTTACTGTCCCCCACCCCTCTGAGAAGTACAGGTTTTAAATATTGTATGTGGAAATGCCCACTGCTTTAATACCCTTAAAGACTGATGACATGGCTCAACTGTTATAATCCCAGCATAGCTCACACAAGAACTTGTCCATAATATTTATTACATGTTGGACTCATAATGTTCATACACACACACACACACCCCTACATATATGGTTAAATAAAGTGTATTACCACAATTTCTGTTTGTTTTTAAATTTAAAATTTTCAGTGTGGCTACTAGAAAATTTAAAGAGACTTATGTGATTTGTATCTTTGGCTTGCATTTTATTCCTATTTGGACAGCTGTTCTATTTGGTAAAGAAAGAGAGAGAGAGAGAGAGAGAGAGAGAGAGAGAGAGAGAGAGAGAGAGAGAGAGAGAGAGAGAGAAGGAGGTACCAGAAGAGAGAGAAATATGACTACTTTGGGAAATTAATATAGTGCACCTCTTTAATTTCAGCTGTATTCTGACCTTAGTAGCAACAGTTTTGACTATGTGTTAATTTCTTTTAAAAATAGGTTGGACAGTTAGCAATTCTGAGTGGGTAAGTAATCCAACAAGATCCCACAGCAAACATCTCTTGGGTGACTGGACCAATAATGAAAGAAAGCAGAGATGGCATTTCAGCTGGGGTGAGTAAGAGAGGATGTCCTTGGTTGGCCTGAGGTCTGTGTGGAGGGAACATAGAGCTGTGTGGATGGTATACGTCACAATGTCCCGGAAGGTGAGTTCTGGGCAAGACATAGATGTGGATAATCCAGTGTACAGGCATACTTTGTTTTATAACACTTCTCTTTATTGTACTTCAACAATACTGTGTTTTTTACAAATTGAAGGTGTATGGTAACCCTGCATTGAGCAAGTTTGTAAACACTATTTTTCCAACACCATTTTCTTACTTCAGGTCTCTGTATCACATTTGGGTGATTTTCAAAATATTCCAAATTTTTTCACTATTATTTGTCGCAATGATCTGTGATCAGTTATTTTTTGTTACTCCTTAAACTGGCATATATATATATTTTTTATTGAAGTGTTGATGATCTAAAATCTTATATTGGTTTCAAATGCACAGTTCAGCAGTTACCCATATTATTAAATCCTCACCCCCTCTACTCTGGTTACTATCTATGTGATAAGTTATTTTTTAATGTTACTGTTTTAATTATTTTGGGATGTCATAAACTGTGCCCATAAAAAGATGTGTGTGTTCTGATCATTTCACTGACTCTTTCCCCATCTGTCACCCATTCTTTGGACCTTCCTATTCCCTGAGACACACAATATTGAAATTAGGACAACTAGTAACTGTACAACGGTCTCTAAATGTTCAAGTGAAAGGAAGAGTCCCTAGTCTCTCACTTTAAATGAAAATCTGAAATGATTACACTTAGTGTGGAAGGCATGTCAAGAGCCAAGACAGTCTGAAAACAAAGTTTCTTGCATCAAGCAGCCAAGTTGAGAATGCAGGGGAAAAATTCTTGGAGAAAATTAAAAATGCTACTCCAGTGAACACACAAATGATAAGAAAGCCAAGCAGCTTTATTGCTGATACGGAGAAAATTTGAGTGGTCTGGATAGAAGATCAAACCAGCCACAACATTCCCTTAATCCAAAACCTAATCCAGAGCAAGGCCTTAACTCTTTTCAATTCTTTGAAATCTGAGAGAAGTGAGGATGCTGCAGAAGAAAAGTTGGAAGCCAGCAGAAGTTGGTTCATGAAAGTTAAGGAACAAAGCCATTTCCATAACATTAAAGTACAAGGTGAAACAGCAAGTAATCTAGCAAGATCTGGCTAAATTAATCAGTGGAGGTGGCCACACTAAACAACCGATTTCCAATGTAGCTGAAACAGCCTTCTGTTGGAAGAAAATGCCATTTAGGGCTTTTGTAGCTAGAGAGGAGAAGTCAAAACCTGGATTCAGAGTTTAAAGGATAGGCTGACTCTTGTTACAGATGAATGCAGCTAGTGACTTTAAGCTGAAGCCAATGTTCATTTACCATTCTGAAATTCCTAGGGCCATTGAGATGCATGTTAGATCTTCTCTGCCTATGCTTTATAAATAAAGCAACAAGGCCTGGATGACAGCATATGTGTTTACAACATGGCCTACTGAATATTTGAAGCCCTTTCTGAGACCCACTGCTCAGAAAAAGTGATTCCTTTCAAAATATTATTGCTTATTTACCACTTGGTCACTCAAGAGTTCCAATGGAGATGCACTATAACATGAGTGTTGTTTTCATGCTTGTTCACACAGCATCAATTCTGCAGCCCATGAATTAAGGAGTAATTTTGACCCTTAAGTCTTATTCTTTAAAAAAAATTTTTTTTATAAGGCTATAGATGCCATTGATAGTAATTACTCTGATGGATACGGGCAAAGGAAATTGAAAATCTGTAAAGGATTCATCATTCTAAAAGCCACATTCTAAGAATAAACATGATTCATAGGAAGAAGTCAAAGTATTTACATTCAGGGGAGTTTGGAAGAAGTTGATTCCAATACTCATGGATAACTGATTTGTTCAAGGCTTTAGAAGTAATGTAGATGGGGTGAAATTTGCAAGACAACTAGAATTAGAAGTGCATCTAGAGATATGACTACACTGTTGCAATCTCATGATACTTTTAATGGATAATGGGTTGCTTCTTATGGATGAGCAAAGAACATGTTTTCTTGAGATGCTGTGACAATTGTAGAAATGATGGCAAAAGATGTGGAATATTACATAAACTTAGTTGATACAGTAGTGGCAGGGTTTGAGAGGATTGACTCCAATTTTGAAGGAAATTCTCCTGCGGGTATAATGCTATCAAACGACATCACATGCTACAGAGAAATTGTTCATGGAAGGAAGAGTCAATTGATAACAGCAAATTTCGTTTTTTCTTATTTTAAGAAATTGTCACAGCCACCCCAACTTTCAGCAACCACCACCCTATTCAAGCAGCAGCCATCCACATAGAATCAAGACCTTCCACCAGCAAAAATAGTAGGATTTGCTGAAAGTGCATGTAATGGTCAGCATATTTTAGCTATCAAGTATCTTTTCATTAAGGTATGCTTTTTACACACAATTGTATTGCACAATATGCTAGAGTATAGTGTAAATACAACTTTCACATGAAATGGGGAACAAAATAATTCATTTGGCTAACTTTTCCTATATTTGCTTTACTGTGACAGTGTACAACCAAATCTGCAATATCTCTGAGGTCTGCCTCTGTGGAGTTCTTTTGAAAAACTGTAAAAGAGAATGTGAACAAGGTAATGAGAATATGTGTGAGGGAGGTGACTTTCTAGTGATTAGAAATCATTTATTAATTCATTCTTTCATTCCATACATATCCTTTGCATTCTGTCGAGATCTATTTAAGCCTTTCTTAGATAGTGAAGAGGGAACCAAGTAAACTATCTTCATGATGTTTGCATTTAAAAGGGAATTAAAAAGATGACAAAGAGACAAATGGTTAAAGCATCAAATTTTTTTATTAATAAAAACAAAGTAGAGAAGAGGAAAAATAGGAATGAATCTTGAGTTAGAAAAGGTGTTTCAGGAATCTCTTTTTGAAGAGGTGACATTTGAACAGAGGCCTGAGTGAAGTGAAAGATAACACTCACTGTACCAAGTGGGTAACTGTAGGAAGATGATTCCAGGCCAGGGTGGTAGACATTCAAAGCTCTGAGACAGGTGCTGTGTGGTATGTATATGAAGAATAAACAAGGGGACCAGTGAAGCTGGAGAGGATTGAGTGACAAAGTCATCGGAGGTGAGGCTTCAGAGGAGATTGGGGTCAGGTTATGCTGGACCTTGAAGAATAATGTAAGGATTCAGGAGTTTATTTTAAACGAGATGGCCAGCCTTCATAGTGTTTTGATCATAGTACTGGTATCGTCTAGCTTATGTTTTAAAGGATCCCTCTGACAAGAAGTAGAACATGGATTCTGGGGGGCAAGAGGGAAGAAAGACTGGTGAGGAGGCTGTTTGAATAGGCTAAGTTTTAGTTTACATGAGAGGGCAAGTTGTGGAGGTGGTTAGAAGTAGTTGAATTTTGAATATATTTTGAAGTTGAATCAAGGGTTTTCCTGATATATTGTATCTGTGGGAGAAGGAAAGAATCCAAGGTTTGGGCCCCGTGTAGCTGTTAAAATGGAATCACCATATATGAAGACAAGGCAATCTGTAGTAGACAGTAATAAACTAAGGGTGCATGTTATAATTTATATGGTATCCACTAAAGGGAAAGCTAGAAAATGTATAGCTACCAAACTAATATACGAGAATATAGAATAATTACAAATGTTTGCTTAACAAAGGAAAAATCAAGAAAAAAAAATGTTAAACAAGTGGATCAAATAGAAAGCAAATAATATAATGTCAGATATAAACCCAAATATTAACAGTTACTTTGTATGGACTAAACACTCCATTTAAAACTAAGAGGGCAGAATGGATAGCAATATAAATTGAGAAGAAAACCATGGAAGAGGAACAAGTAGGAAAGAGTAAAAATTAGAATTCAGTTTTGCATATGTAAGTGGGGATGATTAGTTGTCACTTAAAGTCTGGAGTTTGAGAAGTTGAGGCTGAAAATGTCAATTTGAATCACTAGAAGTTTCCAACAGTTGAGTCTGCCTGTCAAATTTACATTTAAATAGCAGTTAGGTGACCAGTTAAGTAATACTTAGAAGATTAAAAGAGTACTTAGAAAGCATGTTTTAAAAGAGATTCCAACACCTTACTGATACTTGTATCAGTAAACTTGAACGATTTCTTTTCTTTCTTGGGAATCCATACACTATCAGAGGAGTATTTCATTGAAAGGGAATTCAGACCAGATGTTGCTACAGTCCTTTCCAGTTCTACCATTATAAGGTGAATCTATGATTGTTGCAGATGAACCATATCATTTCTTCACAATAAAATGTTCCTTGTTTTGTTTCATCTAAATCATATGAAAGAACTATAAAAATTTCTGCTCTTAAACTCCTTTTAAGGACCTCCAAGTTGCTCTTAGACTCACTCATTTACCTCGATGCCACTGAGGCAATCACCAATAAAATGTATTTTGTTAAAAGTATTTGGAGACTTTAGGAGATCTACGTGTATTTGAAATTGGAACACGGGAATTGATATTTGTTTTGTAATCTCTGCCTTTTATTACCACCTCATCACTAATTTCTAAATGTATCATTAAAAATAAAATCTTAAAATGCTTTTCTACTATGTAGTTGTCTTGGATTAGTTTATAGATTATTAATACTCTAACAGAATTCTCACCACTGTAGCTCTTGATTTCTGGCTCACATTCAACAGGTGGTCTTTTTCATACAAATTTAGGCATTTTTTTACACTAAATTTACTAATAGTTGGAACAGAAATCCACAAGGTTTTATTTTTCATTGTTAAATGATATATCCCTTTGCAATTTCAGACTGTTGGGGTCTGTTTGTATAATGATTCTGTATTCCAAAATATTAGCTGTCCTCCAAGCTTTAAATTATCAGCAAAAAAAAAAAAATACACTTAGTCTACATGGCGTAATCCAAGCCATTCACAAAAATTTTGAGCAGAAATAAAAGAGCAGAAGCCTATGTCATTCCATATTAAATATGCTTCTTAGCTTGATAATGATCAAATGACTGTAGTTGCATTTCATCAGAGATGAATTTAGCTTATGTTAATTGTATTTTATTCTCTACATGAAACAAATAGGAGCAGAGAATTGAGAGGGAGAGAGAAAGCGAGCACAGAACATAATGGAGGCTCTTTCTTCTTCATTCTGCTGAATTGAAGTTTGCCTTGTGGTTTCGGCTCTTATCAGATTCCTAGTTTTTATGAAGTTCTTAGTTTGATCATTTTGTCAGAGTGAGTGTGATTCTACTTTTTAAAGATTTTGGGGGGATATACAATATGCTTTGTAAACATGAACCAACTACTTCATATAATGCTCTATCATAGAAAAAATGATTAGTTCCATAGCTGGAGGGTGAACTGGCTGGGTTGTTCTTACTGAGGCACATTAAAAACAATTTCAAGGGCAATTTTGACCACACAGTATTATTATTCTGCAATAAAGTGAAACCTTCAAGATATAACTCCCCTTAACTGTACTATGACTTAGCCCATGATCTCCATCTTATCAATGAAGATATGATGTATAATTTTTGATGTTGATAAAGATGTCATTCTTTTGCTTTTCCCTAATCTCCCAAACTAGAAACATTCCCATAAAATGAAGTGAAGTAATTGAAATGTTACTTATTACCTGTAAGTATTTACTAGCTCCTCGCTGTTCTGTTGTTTTATTTGATCACAAATTATGTTTTCATACATACTTAGTTTTCAATATTTTCTAGAATCCCTTTAAAATTGGTGAATTTTCTCACAGATTCAGATACTCTGGCATGAGTACAGAGGACAGTGGAATTTTAGTTCTTTTATCCTGCAAAATGCTTAGCACTAATCACTTCAATGTCTGCTCATTCAGTTCTGCAGAAGTTGTATTTCCTACTACCTTTAATGCTCAGGTCAAGATTCAGCATTTTTGTAAAGTTATTCTGAACAATAATGTCCTATGCTAAAACTTTCCTTTCATAATGTATACATCACTTATAAAATAATAATTAACTGTTAAAAAGTTACCCTATGATCATTTATTTATTAGTATGAAATCATTCAATTACTATTATTTGAAATATGCATTGAACACTTTGTATAATTCAGATAGCATTTTAGGTATTGTGAATATAGTAGATGTAAAATATTTCATAGTCTAATTTACTTGTAAAGATAGTACATTTGAAAAATGGTTAATTGAGTAGGGTATGGGTTAAGACAGAGAAGCCCTAGATGCCATAAAAGCATGCAAGTGGATTGTGGATACATTTTTTAAATGTACTCACTTGGTGTGGAATAGACCTCAGGCATAGGTAGTTTTAAAGTTCCTCAGGTGATTCCCATGTATAGGAGGGAACAAGAACCACGGGTCCCCATTCTAACTGAATGTCTGCTATGGTACTAACACAAGCCCCTTCTGGTCAACCATCAGTACCTCTTCAAATGTTCACAAAGGACAGTAATAGTCAAAGGACTTTGAAAAAAAGAATGGGTTTGCTTTTAGCTTCCCTTTTCTTATAGGATCTTTACTACTGCCAGTATGTGTGAACCTGTGGACTCTCCATATGCAGCCGCCAGGAAGAACAGCCTCTAATTCTTTATATATACTCATTCAATAAATTGGGGATCAGGCATTTGGGGTCTTTATCCTCACAGAAAGTGAACTGCATCCATTTTATTCCCTTCACCGGCCTGTTTCCATGTGATGCCTTAGCCTGTAAGCTTCATCTCCACTTTTTCTTTAATTTAGAAGATGTTTTTCTGGACACAAGCATTATAATATTTTTTAAAGCAAAGATGAACAAATTCTCTGTTTACTATGGACAAAAAAAGATGAATAATTTTACTAGTTTGTTAAGCCTCCACTACCAAAGAAGAAAAACAGATGCATTTACTCTAATTCAGGCTAAAAATAATATTGTTCAAGGTATACAGGTAATAGAGAAAATCAAGTTTTCCCTCCATCCACCATTTATCTGAATAATTGCCTTATTTTCTCATCTTTCATCCTCCTGTCCTGCTAATTTTGCTGCATAAATGTCGCCTTACCTTTTGTGGCATTTGCTTTTTCTTTAGGTACCCTTCAAAGGTTAAAAAAAGAGAAAGAGGGACTATACAAACTGCATCACCACTTTAAACTATTAGAAAATAGAAATTCACTAGTTGGGACAATGCAATTCAAAACACCAAAAAGATAACAGGTTTAGAGAAGTTGGCATATGTTAGTGATTATGCAATCATTCATTTCCCACAGATTTCTTTTTATAGGAAGCTTTGGAAAATCCCAAAAGAACTGACCGAGTCATTTAAACCACAACAGGTTTCTTTCAACATCAAAATCATGGGTAGGAGTGGGTGAGGAATAATTTTTATTTTCTTTTTCTTTCTTTTATTTTTAAAGGCATGGATAGCCTGGTTCTGGGTGTGCAAAGCTGTGGCTTCCCCTCCTATGGACGCCTTCTGAACAGGAGATCTGACTTCCTCCCCAAACCAAGGCATCCTGAAAACATTCGAACAGAGGAAGCATTTTTTCACCATGACATAGGAAAGGGCCACAGAGATCCAAGTGGAAACGGACATTTCATGTGAGTGACTATTTCTGCCTCATCTTGGCTTCTTGCCTAATTCAACAGACACTTAGGTGGCTGAGGAGGGAAATTTTTGTTAAAATGACCCAGCTCTGAGTTGGACATGGAGCCTCTTGACTAGTGGCCGAGTTCCTTGTGCTAGCTTGGCAAAATTAGCAAATTTTTCTTTTAGTTGTTGTTGGGTTTTGAAAATACTTCATTTCCTGGCCACAGTTATCTTTCTCTAGTAGATAAAGGGACAGATCTCTTCCATCTCCACCATATAACACTTCTATCATCTTAGAAACTATTTTCTCAACCAGGCAGGATCCCCTGAGGACTCACTCTCACTCTCCATGGCTTCTTGACAGCTGGCTTACAACCAAGTGGTCTCCAAAAATTCCCTTTTTCTGATTGTGTATGTCAGTGGAAGTCTGTTTGCTGTCATCAGAAAGTTCATCTTACATGTATGACCACGGGGGCCATGTGTGCATGCATGTTCTGTGTGTGTGTGTATAAGAGGTGGGCACAGTGCCCAGTTTTAAGCTTTTAAGAACACTCACACACTGTGATTAGGAAAATTAGAGATTAAGGTGGAATTCCTCCCCTTGTGCTGTCTACAAAGCAGCATAAATCTTCTATGAGCCACCTATCATGGTGATGCAGTAAACACCACTGTGTTAACCAAAAATTAACAATCTTCTCTACTGGTAGCAGAGTGAATTGACACAACTTTCTGGATGACATTGTAGTACTACAAGTCAAAAGCTTTAAAACTCAAATATCTGTACTTAGGAATTGATCTTAAGGAAATGCTCATAAGTGTACACTATTAGTAAGGATTTTCATTGCAAAATACAAAGTAAAAATAACTTAAAAGTCCATCGTTTAGTCAACTATGATACATCCATCTAATAAAATATTTTGTAATTGTGTTTTTAAAGAATACCCCAAGAAACAGGCTAAAGGTTTTGACATAACATAGAGTGAAGAGTAAGAAACTAACATGGCTCAATGACAACTTGTATAAATATGTATGTGTAATTACACAGAGTGAATGATGAATACGAAATATACCGAAATTGTAAAGGTGATTTTCTTTGTATCTTGACGTTCTAGGTAGGACGGATGGATGAATGGATGGATGGATGGATAGACAGATATTAGATTTAGGTGAAACTTCTTTTTGTAAGAAGGAAAATGCATATCTATTAAATATAAAAAAGAAAAATATTTACTCAGTTTGTAAATATTATAAATTATGAGCATATCTATATCAAAGTATATTTAAGAAAACATCCTTTTTTTCCATACATCTAACCACCACAGAAAATAAATAGGTTAAATAAGAAAAGAAATTCTAGATAGGGCAGAGGACTAAGGGACCAACTTGTTCCTCTCTCAACTTTCCCAGGAAAGAAATAAACACAAAGAGGTGATTATCTCTTATCAGTCAAGGTTACAGTCACTTGGTGATAGAGCCAGAACAAGTCCTAACACTAAACTCGTTCCAATATGCAACGTACTGCATTTTATTAATGTGGTTCTTCCTTTGTTTACACGTAGGCCATTGATGTTGATTAGAGTTCGGATTATTTGGTTGGTATTTACCTCTCAAATGATCACCTGTTTCTTGATATTGCCAGTGGTTTGACATTCTAAATTGAAAAAGGCTGTCACAATATTAACAGAAGTCTAAAATGTTGTGTAGACAATGTCTGATAAGCGTTGATATGCAGCGAGAGCTTTTAACTTTGAACCTGTTGCTGTTTATGCATTTGACTTTTAACGTGGATGATTTTGAATTTGAGATTGCCTCAAAATCAAAACTACAGGGAAAATAAACCAGAATACATTATTTCCAATCTAGTAACACAAAGTTCTTTTAGTAAGGTATTTTTCTGCCCCAAATATAAAGCCTTGTAAGAATTCAATAAATATGTGTTGACCAAATTAATAAATGCATGATGTTTTCAGAAACACTTTTCTGATGATATAGAGTTATGTATAGTCAGAATTGGCAACATTGTTTAAATAATTCATATGCCTCTTTCTTTGTATAGGATAATAAAATAATATTTCCTGAAGTACAAGGGTAGATGAATTTTGGTTTAAACTTTTATTTTTCTGAATCTGTAGATCTTATGTTACAAATATTAACTGTGGAAATATCACAGAATATCTACCTGGTATTATAGTCTTCTTACAATTCAGTGAGTATTTGGGATTTCTAAGTAGGGAATATTTAAGGTAATGAGTTCTGAATAATATGTATTAACTCTATTTTAATGGCCCATCCTTTTTATTGAAAACATTAAAATCTTTTAGAAACCACTTTATAAATGCAATTTAATTCTTTTACCGTGTTCATAGACCACTGCTTTTTTAAGAGATTAAATGACTCAGGTTTGAAGAAACAAATTACTGTGCTAATTTTTCAGGTATTTCTCTTCTGGATATGGCCACTAACGTCTAATTCTGGCAGTAGAGTCCCCACAAGTGCTGTTTTCATTAGTGCTCCACTGAGTGACTTGTCAGGGATCTGAAATCTGGTATAAGAAACATACCTAATAATAATTAAGTATTCAGCACTTTCAGAAACAGACTGACTCTTCTAAGATAATTCACAGAATTGGCCTCATGAAAAACTAAGTGATTCCACCAAGTAGAAGGACTTCAAATGTAATTTAGGAGCTTTTCGTAACATTTATAGACTTATTTTCAGGATTTCTAGTATTAAAAATTGAGGTTTCCCTATGATGTGGACTATTGAAAAGCCCAGAGCAGGGTACTGGTGGACCTGTCCCACACTAATAAGGTGTTGGGCTTGACCATAAAGTCTTTTAAAAAACTGGGCAGTATTCATTAAAAGCCAGGTTTCCAACTTCCTTTGATAAACTGGAGGATGTGACAACTGGGTTCTCTTCCTCTGCAGTCAGTACTTGCAGTGTACTGGGCAGAGGCTGCCTGCTTGGAGGAGGCAGGAGCCCTTCGCTGGCTGTACTCTAACTCTGACCTAGACTGCCTCACTCAAATTCTACTCCATTTACTACTTGATGGCTATGGAAATTTAATTTTTTGAGCCCTAACAAAGACTAGAGCATTGTTGATGCTTCCTTATGCCCCAGGTATGTTTTGTAATTTGACTCAGCAATTAATCGCATGATGCTTCAGAAAGCACACTGAAATTTCAATAGATAAATATCTTTTGTATCCTTCTAAGTATGAATTACAGGCTTTCTTCATTCATTTTGTATCTTCTTTCTGTCTTTAAGGAAATGATGTAAAGTCTCCTAACCAGTTTTTCCTGACTACTGCACTCTGCTTTTCTGCCTCTTTTCTGAACTCTTCCAGCGTTTTTTTTACCTCTAAAAATTTAGCTTTTAAGATTGGCTTTATAATATTCCTATAGAATTCAATTCAATTCAGTTAGATATTTTTCTCCAAGGAAGGCAAGAATAATACCTTTTACTAATATTACATATATTACTAATATTTTTACTAGTGTTTTTAATAATATACTGTTAATTTGCTAATACTCCTCCTATTACAAAAACTGTGTTAACAGCAGATCTGCCAATGTATTCATTGATTCTATCAGGATTTCTACTTCTTCAGTATTTAATCTGGAACATTCATTTTCTTCAGCATGAAAATAACTTATTGAACTGTAATGTATCACCCATAATATACAGTAAGTCAAATAATCCCAATTCTTCTTCCATCTTTAGGAAGAATTATTTTAAAAAAAATACATCATCCAAAAATGTAGGTTCCTGCCCTGAGTATCTATTTCCTTACACATTTCTCCTTACCACTACTGACCCAGTGTTTTCCTCTTTTAATTTCTCTATTGACTTTAATTAGACTCATGAGTTTGCTGGCCAGGTGGATTTTCCCTAAATACTCACAACTCTGTTCTCTGGGCTAGCAGTAGAATTAAGTTAAGCTGCAGATTTGAGGCAGAATCTAACGTTATAAGCTGTGGAAGGTTCCAGTTTCACCACAACTCATTTCATTCACTGAGGATTTCAACAGGCAGCACTTTTAATAAGCCAGGCTCAACATTTTTCAAGGAATACTTTGGGATCCATTTTTGAAAGCAATATTGGTTATGATTCCACAGCTGGAAGATTTCCGAGGAAATAACGTCTGTCCTCTTGAAAACACGCTTGGTCCAGACGACACAAAGAACATAACAATTTTGAACAACTGGCTCTAAATTTTACCATAACATATCTCTAATGTAATTTTCCAACAGCATTGTAATAGACACACAATGGAAGAATGATAGAACTAGTTGCAATTCACTCTCTTCTTTTCTTTCATTTTATTTTGTCTTTCAGGAAACATAAAGTTGCCTACATTATTTATATATATTTACTGCATTAACATAGATTTCATTTGTAATTTTGTCCTAACATTCATGAAGAAGGAACAGAACAGAACCTAAAATCTTCCTGCGAGCTCATACAGGGCATTAGATCGTCTCAGGTACTGGCTGCTGGTTTTATAAAAGGATAGGATTTCCATTTACTCCAGGCAGGCTTAATGTATTGTTCTCAGAGTGAGACAGTCAGAATGAGTCAGGAGCCAAAGAATACACTTTATAGACACAAATAATCGTAAATTCAGAATGTCACCTTTAGGCAGAGGCATTTTTATTATTGTTAGTGGAGCTGCTGAGTAGGTTTGATGTTTTATTCTCTTGAGGACTCAATGTTCCTGAGTCCTGGAGCCCTGTCTTTATCAGGCTCACAAGGAGGGAGCCCAGCCAAACTTGCTTCCTATACTTCTCTGTGATTGATAGCAGATGGCATGCTTTAAAATAAACCTATCCATTAGCAGTCCTCAGTGTTTTTACTCAAGACATTTACAACTGTCTCAAGCAGAAAACACATTCACTCCATGAGCTCGTTTCAGTCCACAACAGCTGTACAGGTGCAAATCTCTCATTAACTCTTAAATAGTAGTGAAATAAACAATGGCTTTTTCTCTCACTTTATTTAAGGGAGTATACTTCAAAGCTGCTGTGAAATAACTCTCCCCCACAGCAGAGCTTCAAAGGTTGGAGTTTTATTAAAACTGAGCAATATTATGCAATGATATGCTAGTCCAAGGAATGCGTACATCATGTGGTAGATGTTATAGTTTAAAAGTTTGTTTCAGTGAGCATAGAGTTAGGGGCAAATTACCCATCTCACAGGAATGTTTACAAGGAGGTAGAAAAGAAGAAAAACTCAGCAAGCGTCCAAGGCAGCACTTAGGTCCCTGGTTACAATGCACCTCTATTCTGCACAGTCTCCCATCCTCCTCCCCTTTCCCTCCCTGCTTCAAGGGTGTATTCGCACTGACATTCACCAGTATGAGGAGTTAAAAAGGGTTTGTTTTTAGGCAGCCATTTGAATTCCCTTGCATATCGGTAGACAAAAGCAAAATCATTTTTAAAGTTAATTTGTTACTCATATTGAATGAACATAGGTGAGAAGGTTGATTTGCATTTAAGGAGAGAAAAAAATCTTTGAAGTTTGAAAAGTGTTATGATTAATATTGACCAACACCTAACAGAATTTGCCTTGTGTGAAGTATTGGCCTAGAATTTTACAAAAATTAACTTATTAAATCTTATCAACATCTCTTGAGGAAACTATCAGTATTCCTAATTTTACAGATGAGAAAGCCATTATGCTACATTATCTTCATTATAATTAAAAACGAGACCCTATCCAGAGAGTTTCCTGAAAGGAAGATTTGAGAGTATGGATTCTAAGGCTATACTGCCTGGGTTCAAATTCTTGCTGTGGCTTAATTATCTGTATGACTGAGGGCATGTCATTTGATTACCCTCTGTCTTACTTTTCCCACTTCTTATTTTATAACCCTACTTTAGGCTTGTACCTACCTAATATGGTGGTTGTAATGATTGAGTGAATCGGTGTATGTATAATGCTTAGAACAGTGCCTGGTACTTAGTAAATGCCATGTAAGTTTTAGCCACTTACTTAGTGTTGTCACGACCATCATTATTGAAGATACTGATTGGCATTAAGACACTGATGTTAATTAGTCTTCTCTGATTATCTTCTATGTCTGGGACTCGGTTTTGAAATACTTTAATGTCCAAACAAAACAATTCATTTGTTTTTATTTTACACTTTATTAATCAAATATCTACATAGTTGCCAATCTGAGACTCTTATCAGCATGAGGTAGTAAGAGTTTTCATATGAAATTGATAAGATTTTGCCCCAAAGCAAAGTAATTTGACATTCCAGCTTTAGCAGCCTTATTATTGGTAAGTATGTAATTCCCTTAGGCCTTCTGAAATAATGGAACTGGTTAATGAAGCCCCTCATTACAACCTTCCATGGGTCCCCATGGTCCCATGCTGCCATGAGAGGTAAGCCTGAGCCAAACTATCTCTTCAATGTGCAGCTGGAGAGAAAAAGCAGTAAAAGTCATAAAATGTTCCCTGTAACTACCCTATCCCCTGCTATTTTTTTAAAGGGTAGTCTGTGTTAAAGCCATTAATTTCCCAATGAATACCAATATAGACAGTCCTAAAAAATATGGTGGAAGAATCCAAGCACATGTGAAGCACATCCATCAAACCCATCTGATGGTTTCTCTGTGTTTCCTCTCACCAGGAGCTTTTCTGTAGAGACATTTACTTTCTTGTCTTTGTGATTGCCCTCAAGTTAGTTTTAGAATGAGTATACCAATGCACAAGCTGAAAAAACCCAAGTGACATAGGAAAATTTAGGTGAAGAACAACACCAGTTGGTACTGGGTGTTTTCATTTTGGTATAGATGTTAGATATCCAGTCATGACAACTGCAATAACTATTTGGTGACCTGGAACATTTCATTTGAAATTATGAAAAGTAATTCTATATTGGGTGTGGTTGTGGAAGGTTAACGCTGGGCCAATGGATAGCCCATACTTCTTGCTGTAAGCTTCAAGGGAATATGGCTAGTACTTGAAATTATTCAAGGGACTTTGGTGTGCATTTTAGAGGAAGTTGGTACATTAATGGTTCTGCTACATTTCATGACTAGTTTTTTAGTATCACACTGAATGGAATTAAGTCAGTTAGATTTATAAACTCTTTCAACAGAGAGAAAGAAGCCTAAGAATGGGGTCTAGGAGAAACAGTACACCCATTGGATTAAATTTATTAGAGATAGAAATTAAGTTTTTAGTGAGAAATGTTGTTTTCCCCAGAAAGATATATATTAGAAGCTTGATGAGACATGAGAATGCATTTAAGCATTAAGATTATTTTTTTGTTGAGTGAACTAAGACTATATTATTATAGACGTGTAACTGAGTATTAGTTATTTCGCTTGTAGAATTCCAAATCATCAGCATTTGAAATGCACTGGCAGAACAAAAGGGTGGATCCCTGAATTCTCCAAAGAAAAATAACCAAGTATCTGTCTACCCTAACATCAATTATTCCAGCTCTTTAGTCCTAAGTGTAAGCTCCCTGTATGTCAGATTCTTCAACTGTAATTTAAGAGTGTTGGACTGGATCAGAAAATCAAGCGGCTTGGAGTCCCCCATCTCAGGACCATGACAGGCAGTAGTAATTGATTACAGAGTCTCTCACCGAGCCGCTGTGAGGCCTCTGGATTTTCAGTGTAGTGACCCAAGCAGCCTTCTTGTGATCTTCATTGCTCAACGTGAACTTGAAATAAGACTTGTTGGCTATCTCTAGCAGCCTCTAGATGGTCCCAAAAATGCAAAAACTCTAGGTGAAGCTTCCCACTGGAGGTGGTGTCTCTGCTTAAATGGCCAGATGCATTAAAAGGAAAATAGATAAAGAATTCTTATTTTGGTGAATACGGCATGAATTCTGGTGCTTTTATAATACCTTTAATGACTGCATTTCTATGAGAAATGCTTCCTCTCAGGGAAATGTTGACCTTTCCATAATGGTTCATTAATTTACTATTATGGCTTTAAAACTGCTGAACCTATTGTTTTCTTTTAGTTGTTCACTTGGCCCCTTAGTACTTTCTGTTAGTTTATACCCAGTCTGTGTTCCTCTAAATGATCCAAAATTGTGTTCCCAATGTTCTCTTCAATAGCTTCTTATCCCTTGAGCCCCCTTTTCATTTGTTATTTTGAAGACTTCTTCTATTTGCTAAAAACATGAAAATAGAAATTTCTAAGTAGGGCATATCTGTCTCTAATCCTCTCTGGACTCTGTTCCATTGGAAAGTTTTAAAAGTTGAGTTTATTCCTAACTCTAGTCCACAGTTGGGTTCCTTTGCATTATCAGTCATATGTCAGAGTAGACAGCATTTACCTGGAGTGTTCTAATGTGAAAAACAGCCTTTGTAAAATCAGGAAATAATCCTTAGCTTATGAAACTTTACTGATAAGTTTATACCCCATTATAATATTATCTGAAGGTATAGCAATTTCTTAAAAATATCTCAAATTTAGCATTGCTCCTTTTTATGATTCTTCTTTTTAGTATAGTTTCAGATGGAGAAAAACTCTCCCAGTTCAGAAGCTTATTATGATTAGTATACCTTTTAAAGGCATTTTACATTTTGTGAAGTGCTTTGTAGTTCCCATTACTGGTGATTTTTAAGAAACTGTAGTCTCTTGGATATGATTATGGGTTCGGGCTTAGAAGATAGATTTTAGCACCCCTCTGACTCTGTTACTTGATTTGGGTAACAATGACCACTGGCCCTGTTTCTCCACAATCATGCTGTCATCTCTGCAAAGTGGGTGTGATATTGTTAATTTTGTTTGTGTATGTAGTAAAAAGAAATATTATCCTGGCTATTTGCCTTAAGTTCTCCAAGAGAAGAAAACCCTAAGTAGCATGCAAAGTGCTACTTACTATGTCATTTAGGACTTTGTTTCCCACCCTCATGTTCCCTTCATCACAGAGAAGTAATGCCATTGTCCTTGAGCTGGAGCAGTAGCTGGATGGTAGCCAAGGATTTGGGTTGGCTCCCCAGTGGTGTTTGACATTTGTGTTAATCATTTGGCTTTTTGGCCACCTGGAGTAATGTTAAGTTGGATTTGTACACTCAGCACAATGAAACAAGCAAACAGACTTTTAAATGTTGAACATTCAGCAAATTAACAGTTAGAAAGGTTTATATTCAAAGGCAATAAAGCATTGTTATACAATTAAAAATAAACAGCATTTACATTAACAATAAATAAATATATACTTGAGGAACATATAAGAAAATATATTAACAGTAATTAACATATAAAACTTTAAGCAATATTTTAATTGTTTACAAAACTAACTTTTCTATTGTACATCTATAGCAGGGAAGCCAGGGAATTAATCAACCAGGTTCTAAATGACTATCAAGTTTGATAAAAATTGGGTCAAAGGCTTGACTAGTACAATTTCTTCTTTGAAAAATCTGCACGTGACTATTCCCAGAAAGATTTTTTTAAAAAGGCCAAAAACACTTTATAATAAACAAAATGGCAATATAACTTTATATGGAACCTTTATTTTCAAAGGATCCCAGAATGCTTATAAACTGTTATTCAAACCATATACAGGAACCACTGAAGCACAGCCACATTTTGGAGCCAGAAGAGGAGCTGAAATGTCAGTTGGATAGGATGTTCCTGCTCTGCTGGAAGGGGTGTGGCTTGCATGACCTAATAGGGGTTTTCTGGCTCTGATTTCTGCAGTTCTGTGTGGGTGGAATTCCTCTCCTTGGAGCTGCATAAGGCAAGGCTATGTCACTGTGGATGGTGGGAAGTGAAGGAGAATATAGTGGTGGAAAGAAGAGGCATGGAAAACGGGCTGTTTATGTTCCTGTCGCCAAGTGGCAGTAACTACAGACACGGTCCCCAGTTTGTCAGGGCTCCTTGTTCCTGGGGTAAAATGACTCTGTTCCAATTGCTATTTGCATCAGTTTACCTGAGTTGTCGAATGAAAACCTTTTCTCCTATGGGAGTTTTTGGAGGAAAGATATAATAATAACAGGTTCAACTGGCTTACATATAGAATCAAAGAATGTTAGAACAGGAGGGACCCTAGAGATTATCTGGTCAAAAACCTTTACTTTACCTTTGAGAAAACTCGGACACCAAAGAGGGGAAGTGGTGAGAGCACTACCTTAGATCAGTTAGAATATCCCAGTTGGCTGGGACTTTAGTGATTAACTAGTACATCTCCCACATGATTATAGAATGACTTCTGAAACCTTTCTGAGAGTTAAATCAGCAATTCTGTTGACTGACAGGGACTTATGAATTCAAAGAGCAATGTCTCTCATTGCTGGAACTGTCCCCTTAGACACATTCCTCAGAATATCCATTTTTTTCATTTATGTATTACCCATTTTCTGACTGCCAATTATGAGCCAGGCATGAAACTAGGCTTTGAAACAAAGGGAGCTAATACTGAAACATTGGCACCTAATTTTTTGGGGGAGCACACTACATGTTAGTTACCATGTACTTCACACGTATTAACTCATTTACTCCTCACAACAAGTCTGTGAAGTGGACCTGTTCTTTTCCCATTTGCAGGTAAGGAAGGAAGTGCAAGTATCTTGCCAAAGAAAAGCAGCTAAAGGTTGGCAGAGCAGGGTGTGATGGTCTGGAGCCCATGCTCTTAACCCTAACACCATGCCATTTTTTAAGTTGCTGGCCATACTAATAAATGAGCAATACAATAACTGAATCTTATTAGAGCTATAAAGTAAATCAATAGGGCTCTGTTCGAGGCTTAATGGGGGACTTATGTTAGCCACAGTGGTGAGGGACTACCTCTTTGTGGGAAGGGAATCCTAGGAACTAGTCATGACAAAAGCCCTTCTCTTGGGAAGAGGGAAGGGAAGAACAAGCTCAAAAGCTACCCCAACAAAAGTGGAAAAGAACCTGATAGATTTTGAAGCCCAAACTCTCTTCCTTGAGTGTTTTCTAATTTAATTCTACTTTCTAAGTTACACAGAATAAAATGAATCTCTCTTTCATATACATTTGTTTTGGAGGTAAATTAAGCTCTTTTTCTTGTGGCATAGTATATAAACTGTCAATCCTAATTTTCATGAACAGACTTTGCCTTTTAATAAAGTCCTTTGCAAAACTGTTAGTCTTTAATCTCTGCTCCTTTTATTTTATTGTTTCTACCATCTCCCTTGCTGCCGCCTTCTCTTTGAAATAACCATGTTTGTTACAAATGAACTCCACTGATCCTTAGTACATTCAGGGAAATAACTAAAATGTCTTTAGTGCTTACTATGTACCAAGCATCACAGAAAGTACCTTATATACTTTATCTCATTTACATCTCATAGTTCAGTTGTATCATGAAATTATTTTACACAATGAGGCCAGAAAGATTAAATTTGCCTGAGGCCACCCACCTGGTTAGTAGCAAACCTGGGATCTGAAAGACTTGTTTTTATGATTCCAAAAATTGCCCATGTCTTTTCTACCCATAACTCATGTGAAATATGCTTATATTATAGGCTTATGACTGGGACTTCCTAGGACAAAATAGAAAACTCAATGGAATTGAGGGCATACTTTTTTTTTCTCTCTCTTTTACAGATACAACTTTGATCTCAAGATGTGTCTTATAATTGATTGCATCTTATAATCCAGTCATAGCATAGTTCTCATTGCCTACTTATGAAGGCACTTGGTCAAAGATAATATAATTTACTTCAATTGAGTTATATGTGGGTTGTTAGAACTACATATGTTGAGTATAACTGCTGCTTATTTTTTTACTGAAGTATAATTGACATACAATATCCTATTAGATTTAGGTGTGCATTGTGATGCAATATTTTTATACATTATGAAATGATCCCCTCGATAAGTCATTACCATCTGTCACCATACAAACTTGTTGTAATATTATTGACTATATTCCCTGCTGTTGTGTATCACAGCCCCATGACTTATTTCATAACGGCAAGTACCTCTTAGTTCCCTTCACTTGTTTTACCCCTCCCATAATTGCTTTTCAAAACACTTTCCTGATTGTTGTCTCAAAACTTGCTGTTCACTCCTTGTGATCAGATCAAGAAACATAAAATCAAAACTTGCAGAATAGTTCCAAGTGATTTGGAAAAAATTTAGAGACAATGGTATAGCATTCTTAAAGATAAGAAACATCAGTATTCTGCTGACATATTTAATGCTACTGTGTTAAAAATGTTAAGTGATAAATGCATATCATGTCATCATTTAATTAGCATTGCTTTTATTTTCTTCACAGTACATAAAATAATCCTCAGTGTTAGAATCCATGACCCCTTACAGCCAATAAAGTATTATGAATAACTTGACCAAATTCACCTAGAAGTGACCTATAATCACAACATTTATAAAGTGTCCATATTTCAGACTTTTGATTACTAAACTCTTCTGCCTTCAGTAAAGCAGTGAGAAATTATTTATCTCCACCACAATTATCAAAGATGGGCCAACTTGTTAAATGTATTAAAAATGAAAATGTATTCTATGTTATGCCCAGAAAATACTGCACAACTTGGAATATGGCCTAATAAAAACACATATTCAATCAATGTTGATTATAATTCAAGATGATATGCTTTCAAATAATAATATTGATTTTATTTCTTCCAGGTAGCCTTTAAGGACAATGGATTAAGATGGTAGCCAGTCAAGAACACACAATGTGTTCATTCTTTATGCTAGGTTTCCCTAAGATTGTATTTATTTCCTGAGGTATGAGACTTGTAGTCTAATATGTAGGGATACCTAGGCTTGGCATGTTAAAAAGTAAACTGAAACACTATATTATCTTAGGATAAGAACATAGAAGAAAAACTAAACTAGGGAAGATTAAAGAATTTCTTGATGGAGGAGTATCCTTGAAATTAAATGTTTCTCTAGGCAAGTTGACATTTAAAATGTGTGACTTAAGAGAGATAAGAAGAAAATTGTGAGAAACATAACCTTAAATATTTTGGATCACATTTTTGTGAATTATGCAGCATTTGGCACAATGTTTAGAAAACAGAACACTCTGGGGTAATGATGAATATTTGCACTCTATGTGAACATATATGCACACTCACACAATTATATTATGGTATACTGTGCTAGCTATATAAACTAGGTCTATGTAAAATTGTTTTATATGTAACATTTCCGTCCCTGGGACTAAATGGTGGTTCTTTAAAATTTGTTTTTCTAGATGCTTCCATTCTGAACTTGCGGAACATAGCTGTTGGAGAGCACAAATGTTGTTTTAATTCCTCATGGGAAGTCAAAATGTCCTTAGAGAAGTCACCCTAGAGCCATCCTTAGAAATGGCATGCTGTAGACTGGACAGAATAAAGCAGCCAAGAAATAAAATGAGACTGTGTTATCATTGGCGACCCTTTAAACATATTAAAACCTCTCAGAAGAGATAATCTGCAGTAGGGAATAGCGCTGTGTTGGCACAGGGTACATAGGGTGACTTAATGGGTCTTTTCCATCTCTAATTCCTGTGATATTGCAGATCTAAGAGATGGAGCCAGTAATTGCTTACAACATAACAGATTCCCCCCCCTTCCCCCTCTCCTTTTCTTTCCCCTCCCCTAGAGTTCAGCAGAGAATCTCTTAAAATAAACAAAAACTGTGAGAAACTAAGAGAAGTCAGGGACTGGCTCACTCTTTTTTGAGGCAGAGTATGGAAAGTATGAAGCACCGATTTGACTGTAAAGGCTGGAAAGCATAGGGGCCTGAGCCGTTTATACTATAGGCAGTAGTTAAAAAAGAGGGAAAAAAATCTTGAAAAAATGGGTGTAACCCTGGGCTTTGATACAAATGGCCTTTCAGCCCCCACTTGAGATTTGAATATCCCCAAGGGAAGCTGTGGTTTGGAATAAGATTGTGCATTTAATTTCACTCAGAGAACTTATTGGACTTGGCACCAAAAGAAAGAATTTGCAGTATATTTTTTGTCATGATTAGTGGCCCCCTCACCACAACATTTGATTATTTTGGAAAGGGAAAAGTTAAATCCTTGTAAAGTTGTGATTTACAATTTGCGAGCATCCAGGTAGGGAGCATGACTTCTGCCAGCTTAATCATGGGATCCACGTTTTATTCTAGCTCATTGATGTGAGAAAACAAAACAGTTCTGTGGGGCGAAATGGACTTGGAAATATATCCCTTGATTATCCTGGGAGATTTTTCTCTCCACACTACATCTTCTTTCAGCCACATTAATCGTTGTCTCCACTGGAACTTGTAGCAAGAAACTGGCCTGCGTCTGGTTTACTTGTCATTTCTTACCTGTAGTATATGGTGTTTTTATCATTTGATTTCTTTGCCCTTACAATGACATACATCTTGAAGTAAAGGAGTTTAAAAGGAGGTTCTAATATTGTACCTGAAAATAACTTTCACTGGATATTTTTTCTCAAGCTTCATAATTAAGATTGGAGATCTCACGGGTATTTTAATACACACTAAAAAAACATGTCCAAATAGCCAAAGGAAAGTGAATGACCAACTGGTGAATATTTTCCTGGTAGATGAACAAGTTTCCCCACAACTGTGATGGTTTATCGTTTGGCATTAAGAACGCTGTTTGCAGAAGTCGCATTCCTTTGAACGCTCAGCTCTCTGAAGCGGTGTACTGTCACGAGGGCTGAGGTGGGATAAGTTTGAACACCAACGCTGAGGAACAGCCAGGCACATTAGCTTCTGCTCTAGCGTCCAACACTGAAATATGGTCGGTCAGGTCTTGAAATAAATCTTGAAGTGCAATTAGTAATAATAAATTCCACCTCTCCCACTACTTTTGGATTTTGGGGTCTATTTCTAGCTGAGTTTGTGCTGGTTGGAAAACAGTCTCTAATGTTTAGGTAGAGAGCTCTCACCATGATTACTAAGGGAAAGTTATTTGCTGAATAATATCAGTGTAGCAATGTTAGTGGTATTGTTGGCAGAAGGAAAACACTTTTTTGTCTTACTCTGGACTTGGACGGGAGATAAAGTTAAATACAAGAATTCCTCTGGTATTTGTAAAGTGCTCTTTTTGGTATACTTGCCCCCAGTTGAGCATAGCAGTTAAGGGAATGGATGATTAAGGGAAAAAATCCTGGGGTTCCAATACCAGATGGATGTGTGATCTTCAGCAAATTGTTTATCTTCTCTAGGCCTCAGTTTTCTCATCTGTACAGTGGAGTAAAACTACTTCGTTTGGTTGTTGAGGGGATGGGAGGAGTTAATGTAAGTATGTCCTTAATGGTGTATAAATGATTGGAACATAATAAGAACTCAAAAAGTGTTAGGTATTTTGGCTGTTTGGTGCTGACCTCAATGACAGGATATTACCTGATTTTGTATTGTGGTGAATTTAGATTTAGTTTTTCTGTGGAGGTAAGATACAAAACCTCCTTTCTCTTCTCACTGATTTAATGACAATCAATAAGTGTTTCCTTTGATGTCACCTTTGCAAAGCAGTTGTGAAATTTGGATCAAAAGCCAACTCCTTCTGTATTGCAGCCTCTTTCAATTGACAGTGAAAGAAAACCAAATTAAACTTTTATTTTTTTCTCATGCTTCTAGGAATTCTGATCTGTCCACTCTTCTTATCTCTTCTTCCTTCTTGCCCTACTCCTTTGTACACATACACACACACACACACACACACACACACACACACACACACACACACACACTTTCTACTTTCTCTGTTCCCTCTTCAGGATTTACTTTCCTCTATGATGAATTCATTTTAGGCAAGCTGTTTCCACATAATAGCAAATATGCTTTCCAGCATAGGTGATCTTACAGCTAGCAATCCTAGAGGATTGATATCAAAATGATGTGGTATAGATGATGTCCATGTTGAAGTCTAGATTTTTCCTCAGATATCTGTAATGGTCACCACCTGTGACCCATTTTTTTCTCTACATGGGCTCTTCTTCATACTTGAATAAGTTTGTAATGCCCTTGCCTCAAATAATGCAACCCTCCTGTATACTATAAGCACAATCATCTCTTCCAAGAGAGGTACAAACCCAAATCTCACTCTTTACTCTCCCAGGTCCAAGTGTAGGATCTTTAGGGAATGTGTGTTTGCCTTGAATCTGATGCAAATGGGGAAATTTTATGGCCCACTCACTGAATGCTAAGTGGTATTTTCAATAACCACCTGCAGGGGTAATGGAAGAGGAATGAGGGGATAAATTCACTAAGCCTACATGTAGAAAGTGAAGGAGAAACAACTTAGAGTGGTCAACAGTGCTTGCATATACCTAATTCTGTTGGACTAGAGTAGCAGGAGCTCTTCCATCTGGTGGTAGAGAAGATTCCATGGTCCCCCAGTCTGGCTGCTCAGATCTGCTCTGAGACATGTCCTTGTCCATTGCCTATCATAGCCTTATCTAGGAGGACAAACGTTCTCCTGCTGTGACAAAGTAACTTTAAGCCACTCATGTCACCCTTGCAGGTATCAGTGCCTTGGGGACTGACCTGGGGATTGACCATTTTCAGACCTTTATCTACTCACCTTTGAGTTTCTTTGATAAATACCTTTAAAACCTCTGGAGGCTGCCTATTTGTTTTTCTTTAAGAGTTGCAAGATTCTAAGATGCACATTTTTTTTTTACCTTTTAGCATATCTAGAATTGGAAAGTGTGTTAAAATCAGCAGTGGCTTGGATTAGATATAAAGTAGTTCCTAAAGTTAGTGAATGCCAAGAGTGAAGGGCTCATTCTAGACCCTGTCCTGAGGGTTCCTTCTATTAGCAAGAATCTTGGTGTGTTGCCCGTACCTCCCCTTCTGCTTATCCTGCTAACAAATGCACTTAAGAAGGCAAAACTTCCGACAAAATTCACTGGTTATGTTAGGAATGTGGAGAGATAAAATGGTCAGATCCATTAATATAATCATTTATTATCTGTATAGTGGTAAAAATTTGACCATTTACTGTTATAAATACTGCCTTTGATGGTCACTAATGCCATTCACAGTAGCATTGACATCCTCTAGGATATTTAGTACATTTTCTCCCAAAATACCTCTTGATACCATTTGCAGAAGCACAGTCAAGGTTGGATTTTATTCAAATGGTTGTGATTGAATCTGGAGTTTAGAAATTTTTCTGTGTGCTAGTAAATTCTCAGCTTTATCTCTATTCATAATTTCAGTGGAAGTATTATGTTATCATTTGCATTTAAAAAAATTAACATCAGCAAAATCCACATAGCCTTTTGCAAATTAAGCCCATTTTCAATCAACTATTGGATTTAATTTATTTCCAAGGAGCAAAGCTTGGACTCATTTAGGTTGTAAGTAACTTACCAGTTTCTTGCCATCCAGCCCCCTCAGTTCTGTATCCACTAACTGTGCCCACTTCCTTTTCAGTCTGCACTGGAGTAACTCATACCTTCCTGTTCTTGAAACACACCTCTATCAAAACCTTCATCAAGAAACGGGCCTGGTATTAATTAACTTTACTTTGCTATAACTTAAAGTCAGTCCTAGTTGGGTTTCCCTTTTGTGCTGAAACATTTAGGGAGGATATTTCTCAGTGAGCAGACTGGAGAGTATATGCCACTCTCTCCCCCCGAAGTATGACTAGTGAAAATACTGTTCACAGTGATCAAAAGTAAAACTGAGTTTAGAGGATGAGTTGGATAAAAATCTAGAACCATGCTTACCAAACTTAATCATGAAAGTTATTTGGAGCATTAGAAAAAGGTTTCCTGGGTCCTGTTCCAAATTCATTGGATCAGACTCTCTGGAATAAGGTATCGGGATTCTTTTTTTAAATGAACTCCCCAGACAGTTCTTATAACCAGGTGAGTTGGTCTAAAATAAGCCAGTAATGGGAGAGGGTATAAACATAAGAGCCCTGTGGATACTACAAGATGCTACCTGACAAGCAGAATGGCAAAAAACATTTATCTGTCTTCTTCAAGTATATTTATAGTTGCTATAATCACTGAAATTTTATTGTTCCTCTTAGGGTTTATCTTTTTTATATGGCAAACCTTAGGATATCTAAGAGGTAGAAAGTTATATAATTTGCAGCCAGAGGGGGTAAGTGAGACTAAGTCGTACAAATATGCATGTGAGGATTCTATGGAAGCGAGAGGTACCACTTGGTCTCCTCTTGTTCTCCTGAAGAGTAAACTTTACTCCAAATTTAGCATTTCTTTGCTTTCCTTTCTTCATATGCTTTCATTTTTCCTTTTTAAACAATATATTTACTTATATTTTTCCAATTTTATTGGGGAATAAGTGAAATATATATAAAGTGTACAAAGTTATGATTTAATGTATATGTACATTGTGGAATGATTATCAAAATCAAGATAATTAGCATATCCATCACCTCACATAATTAACCTTTTTTGTGTATTGTTAGTGAGAACTCTTAAGATCTACTCTCATCAACTTTTAAGTATAGTACCTTATTACTAAGTATAGTAATCATGCTATATATTAGATTGTCAGAACTGTAAGTTTGTACCCTTTGACCTACATCTCCCCATTTTCCCCCTCTTCCCAGTTTCTGGTAACCACCATTCTGAAAGCTTTATGCTAAGTGAAATAATCCAGGCAGAGAAAGATAAATACTCTCTTATAAGTATCACTTATATGTGGAATAAAAACAAAAACCAATTTCATAGAAACAAAGAATGGAATGATGGCTGCTTAATCTTTCTAATAGGGGGTTACTTTGCAAGTATTTTTGAGTGAAGAACAATTTTATAGGTAAAAAATGATGACTGTTACATGTATTATCTTTTATAATTGGTACTTCTCTATGTTTCTATTTTAAGGAACCCCATTAAAATATTCTAACACGAACTTCTGAACTGAATCACCATCTACAAAGGTGATACTGAAATGGTTAAAATGTATTCCCTTACGTAATTTAAATAGTGCTATGTTGAAAATATCTTGGCAGAGGGATAAAACTAAAAAAACAACAAAGATTTTGACAAAAGATATATTCTAAAGTATGATTCACCCTTATTTAATTAGACCTCTCTATAGCAATCAGACCACTTGTGATTCATTCAAAATTTTTGATGTTAATTATTGAATTCATTGTCTTAGATGGACTGCAAACCGGTGTAGGCACATAAACTCTATATTCCATTTAGTCTCTGCTTTATGAATCTGCAGCCAGTTAGTGGTGGCATATCTGTTAGTCTAAAAAAAGAGCCTTAACTGCTCCAGGTCTGAGATCATTAGTCCCTTGGCTTTCCAGATCTCCCCATGTAAGGGTTTGTGAACCCAACAGTGAGAAAGAGTTAAGCCTATTCTCCTAGTTGGCAGAAATTTCGTAGTTTAAAATTACATCCCGACTCTGGTGTAGAGACACAAGAAATTATAGAGCAGACACTGTCCAGGACAACATATAATTTAAAATGTACTAAAGAATGTATACCGCATGGCAAAGTCAGTGAAGTGCTTCTTCAAATATAAGTGTTTTGCATAGAAAGGCAGCAATTATCCACTCCTAGGGAAATGTTTGCATTCATTCTAAATCAATATTTACTATTCATTTCTTGTGTGCGACAAAACAGGGATTGAACTTTTTTTTAAAATTTTCATGAAGCACTAAGACTACAATAATTCTACAATGTAATTGTCTGGATATGAAATATTGCTAAATGGTGTTGCTATTTCGAGAAAGAGCAGTGTGAAATGGAAGGGTATTCCTACTTGTGAAATGTCACTTTGGGAGCATTCAATTCAAACTCAGCCAAGCTGGGCAACTCACCAGTTTTCAAAGATAGCTTAAGCTGTTTCCTTGGTAAGGCCCTTAACTAGGATCATTCGGATGAGTCTTTGCTTTCTATCTTTTTCTCTTTCTCCTAACACACACTCCTAATAATGAGTCTGCTTCAACTCAACTATTATCTTTTGGTGTGTGTGTGTGTGTGTGTGTGTGTGTGTGTGTGCGCGTGCATGTGTAAGAAATTCTTCCATATAATTTTTTTCTGCAGGAGAAAAATATTTCTTTCCCCCTTCATACTCCCAATTCCTTCTGATTATTTAGTTCAGAAGAACCTCAAGGAAAATGCTAGAGGATAAATAAAAAAACAGGACGCATAGATACGGTACTCTGAGGCAAGACTGAAGGTTTCCAGCATATTTTTATTTATAGGGCTTATGATCTGATCATTGCATGACTTTTCTTTGGAAAATGACTACAGTTTTTTTATTACAGAGTCTAAAAAGAAACTAGACAATATAACGACATGTTATATTACAACATGAATAGACTTTTTCTCAGCAACACAAACAATAATGGCTTTATTTACCCCTGAGTCTCAGGTCAAAGCAGAGCTCTTTAGTGTGCACTATTACATTAACAAATGCTGCATAAATGCCCGAGTTTCTACAAGATTATATTTCTGTCTTCCACTTCTGCGTATAGTTTAGGACCCAAGGTTTTCTGTTGTTCTTCCCTTGCCTTTTTGTTTTTTTGTTATTATTTGAGGTGTGGGTGGAGCCAGGGGAACAACTTTTTGAAAAGCTCACCTCTCTCATGAGGTTTTCAAATTTTATGTTGATTAGCTGACTTGATACTAAAATGTAATCCGTGTTGTACTTTCAAATTCACAGCTCAGTGGTGTCCCTTTATTATTTAAAATGAGATTTAGAGCAGGAGGGGGGTCAAGAGTAAATTATATACCTTTGCAATATCCTCATATAGTGCGTGTAGATTCTCTGACTGTAAAATGTTCTTGTAACAGCAGTGTGGAGTGAGTCTACTCTGAAGTTCCCTCTCTGTGCCTTCCTGCCATTCATAATTCATGCAAGCTCTCCGAGTGAATTACTATTTGGTATGCACTCTGGGGATGAATAATATCATTTATGTTTTGTGATTGCTACTCTATTCTATCCTCCTTTTTATTGACAAGAAACAAGGGTGTTGCTTGTAGTTTTGAAAGTAAATGGGGTACAGAAGTCATCCTTCTCTTTCTGAGATAGGCACCTTCTTTCTGCAGGAAATGCTATTGTAAACTGTGCTGTTATAAATGGTGTGTTACTTCTCAAGATATTCCTGTCTCAGTGTATGAAATAACAAAGTGTTCCTTTAGCCTTCAGTGGACAGAGCCCATGGAAAAGCAGGCGGTTACAGACACGTTCCTAAAGTCTGGAAAATCAATGGAACACTAAAAAGGGAACTGAAGTGGACGGGAAGGAACCTCTTGAGGGTCATTTAAAAAACCAGAAACTGATTATGAACAGAGCTTTTACCCAAGGAACTGGAGGGGGCCAGCAAACCCATTCTACTGCACTCCAGTTAAATGTCTAATAGTTGAGATGTTTTCTGCACAGGCCATAAAGGATAATGAGAAAGGCTTTGATAGCTTTAAAGAAAGTAGCTCTGTGGCCTCTCACAAAACATGATCTGAGTGTAAGTGGCAAGTGCTTGCAGACCCCAAAATGAAAAGGGGCAAAGTGAGCTAGGTAAGGCAGTTACCTTTCTACTTGCACAGGAGAGGAGTCCTCATGAGAGTTTGTACCTGAGGGAAAAACAAAATAAGGGATGTCAGAGTAAAAAATCTGAGATCTCATTTACTTAAGCTGAAGCTCTCTGGAGACCTTGAAATTATCTGTGATTTTACTTCTACATGATAATTATTTAATATAGGTCAAGTTAAGGATTAACCTGCATTGTTAATTTTATTGTGTTGTGTTTTTTCTTTTTGGATTACCAAATCCTTCCTTTTATTAGTTGGGCTTAAAAAACCATCATATTATTGCTCTCCTATTGCAATTATTTTTGAGATTATTCTTATAGATCACCACCCCCCAACTCTAGCAAAGATAAACTTCATGAATAATTAAAAAAAGAAAAAAGAACATTCATGTTGAAGTATTTATATTAAGTTTGGTAATGAAGAAAACAAGTTTCGTTAACTGTTCTTTTTAATGGTGCCTTTGCTACTCTCAGCAAAAGTCCATTACAAAGAGAAACCCTAAAATCCTCTCTCAAGGCACTGAGGACACTTGCATGGACCTTGTATTCACTCTTTCAGAATATGAGACATTACATTGAATAGAAGAGTAATTGAATACCTCTATGCGTGGAAGTAATTTGCTACACAGTTAATAGGCTAGTCCACCAAGAATTCAGTCATGCCTTCTGCTGGACTGTAAACAAGAATCAATCAGTAAGTTTTACAAACATTGATCACATACCTTTTTGGCAGAACACCCAGCTAACTGTTGATAAATTAACTGCAATGGGACACTTGCTAGCAGAATGGAGAAAGATGGGTGCTCAAAGATTCTCCTTGTGTTACTCACAATTCAACCAAAATTTACTGCACTATAAAAATATCTCTAATAAAGTAGCCTTCCCTGAGAATCAAATAATGATGTTCTTTGAATTGAGGATCTGAAAAATGGAACAACAGTGTCTGGCAGAGTGTTCTCAGCCACTCACAGAAAGCCTACTGCTTCCATTCACGTGGATGCACTGTTATGACTGATAGATGGTGGGATGGGGCACTAAAGCAAACCTGGTCATCACCCACCCCTGGGCTTGTTTCAGCTCCTGTGATGTTCAGCGCAATATCACTGATGGCTAGATGCCCCTTCTTATGATTATTTCACTGTCTATGTCAGCAGTTCTCAAACTTTTTGGTCCCATAACCCTATTACATTCAAGAATTATTGAGGATATTCAATACTTGGGTATTATATCAATATGTATTCTACTAATTAAAAGTGACATTTAAAAATATTAATTAATTTATTTTTAAAACAATGAATCTATTACCTTGACATAACTTTGTTTTTTTTAAAGATAACTACATTTTCCAAAACAAAAAAATAAAAAGAGGAGTGACATTGCTTTACATTTTAGCAAATCTCTCTAATATCTAATTTCTTATATCTGCTTTTTTATGCAATTAGTTGTCATATCAAATGTTATACAGCCTTTGGAAAACTCCACTGTATACTCATGAGAGAATGAGAATGAAAAAAGCAAAAACATCTTATTATTAAGCAAATAGTTTTGATTCTGTGGAATCCCAGGAAAGGTCTCAGGACCCTCAAGGATCCTCGTGTATCACAATGCTGGTCTATTATGGGCTGAAGTCATATGTGTAAGTACCTTCACCCATATGAGTTCAGTAGAATACCTAGCACATACTATGTACTCATTCAGTGTAATTTTATTTCCAATTATCCTTCAGCTCAAAGTAAGTCTTTCAGATTTGTGCTTTAGAGTCCAGATAGCTTCAGGTCTTAATGACATCCTCTCACTTTGGGGGGTCTTTAGGGAACCACATCTCTTTACCTTTACCTAAAGAAAGAAAAGGAGCAGGAAATGGGAATGAAGGAAATAGATTCTTGGGATCCTTATGAGGAACAGAATTACGTATCTGGGACTCTGGATTTCTGTAATCCATCTTAAATAGGCAATCCTAGTGGGTTCTAAAATATTTTGAAAAACATATCAGGTTTAAAGCAAACAGAGTGTTGGTAGTATATTGTGTGGTATGACTGAGATATGACTGAGGGGCACATCTAAAGCCTATTGCAATTTTGTCATCCAATAACTGATATAATGGAACACAGCTTCTAAACATAAGTTCTGTAATGATCAGATGGATATAACTGCCTTTCATTAGCTAAATCTATCTATGCAAAATATTTAAAGCCAGGAAAAAAGCAACACATGTATTTTTACAGTTTGATATTGGCTTTTTGATAAGTATTAAGAGTCATTTGTTTAGCTCATGCTTACTGATCATATGCTAATCTACAAAAGAAATATGAGGGACAGAGGAGAGATTTGGAATGGCCAGGTGGATTTATAAGCCCTAGGCATATGGGTGAAAGTTGAAGTCCAAGAAGTAGTCGAACTAACCCAGGTAGATAATGTAGGGTGAAATGAGAAGGGTTATTAAAAAGTGCCTGGGAGAATTATAACTTAAGAATGAGACAGAGGAAGATTAATCTATAAAAGATACAAAAAAGAAGAACTAAGGCAGTGTAGAAAGAGATGATTTCTGCCTTCAAATGTCTTGCCATCTAGTAAAATTTATCCATAAAACATGGCAATTAATGATACAGAGTAATGAATGTTAGAATGTGGAGAGAAAAAGATGTTTTAAGAACTCATAAAAGAGGGTATAACCCAGGTTTGTATAAACAGTGAGGCTACCTAGGGAAAGTAAAGTTACCTAAAGATGAAGTGAAGTTGGCCTCGTTGAAATTCATATGCAACTGGAAAGATATTCCAAGTAGAAGGAAAATTGAAAGAGAGTACAATTAATTTGCTGATGTGAGAGAGTTTCAGTAGCTAAAGTGGGAAATTTGTGGGGCAATGAAGGAAGCATTAGAAATGTAACGGTGAGAAGGGAAGAGGTTAGAAAAGATTTTACATTTAATCTTGTGATTATTATGGAGTCATTGAAGGATTTTAACTAACATGTTATTCATAGGCTTGAATTTTGTCAGGCTCATCCCAGCAGCCATTCAGAGATCAAAGCTGAGACTAGTGTTTTGTCAATCCTAGAAAAAGAGAATGGAAGCTGATAAAGAATGGGCAGGAGAGAAGTGATAACAGATGGAGGGCAGCTTCCAGAGATACTGAGAAAGTTGCATGAACAGTATTTAAATGATTGGTACATAGAAGGGAATGGAACAGAGAGGAAAAGTTAGTGTGGGCTCGAGTTCCTGGCATAAAACTTTGAGTATTTTCATTGAATCAGGGAGCCCAGTAGGAGGAATATACAAGTGCAGACATCAAGGAAAGATGATATATTCACCACAAGATATCCAAGTGGGATGTTTAATATTACATGGCATCTATGAAATTCACTAGACTATGAGATCTGTTAGCTAATGGTGCATAATTATGGAATTATGGAGTTCACAATTACTGAATCCACTGGGCTAACTGCCATTAAATGGAAATTGTTACTGTTTGTTTCTTATGGTTACTTCATTGCCTGTCATATGTCTGCTGTGTAGTATTTCATGAAATATTTATAGAATAAATGAAAGAGCAAATAGCATGAAAAAAGAAATATGAGGGACAGAGGAGAGATTTGGAATGGCTGGGTAGATTTATAAGCCATAGGCATATGGGTGAAAGTTGAAGTCCAGGAAGTAGTTGAACTAACCCAGGTAGATAATGTAGGGTGAAATGAGAAGAGTTACTAACAAGTGCCTGGGAGAATTATAACTTATAAGAATGAGATAGAGGGAGACTAATCTACAAAAGCTATAACAAAGAACTAGAAAAATGGAAATTAAATCCATCAACATTCTTTTTATAAGCAACAGAGGGAGACTATCTGTCTTAAATGAAATTTAAATTTATTAAAGATTATCTGGAGATAAATGAAAAAAACATGGAGAACAAGGTTTGGAAAATGGACATGAACAATGTGATCTCTGGAGAACTGGATAGCATAAACTGTACAAACATGATACAGTGAAAGCTGGGATGGGGGTTTCTGTCACTGCCAGCACATGAATATGATGTCAACCATTTCTGTACCCTGATTTAATCAAGCTTTAAAGTCCCAGGAGTAAGTGTCTGATTGGCTGAGCAGTGCTTACATAACTACTTGCTGTGCTGGGGAAAAGGTTATGTCCCTTCAGCTTCCGTCATGGGAAGCAACCATTACTTCCCACCAAAACTCCGTTCTCCAAAAGGGAAATAGAGATGTTAATAGCAAGGGGAGGGAAATGGATGCTTCATAGAACAAAAAAATGACAGAGATTATTATAAGACGAAAGCTAGAAAACTGTGGCAATCCTTTAAATAGAGATCCATTGCGATAAAGGGAAAAAGCAGTCTTCATCTTAGCAGTAACAATAAGGTTGTTACCGGTAACTTCGGTAAGAGCAGTATGAACAGTGAGCGGCGTGGAAGCAGGACTGGACTACATTAAGGAGTGAGAGTTGGGGGACAGAGTGAACTTAGTGTAGATGACCGTTTTAAGAAGTTTAGCTTAAATTAATACAACAGAAAATTTACTTTTATGATTTGGAAGCATTCAGTAGCAGAATAAACCCTTTTTCCCTTAAGTAGGAATTTTCAGATTTTGATGGTCAAGGATAGAGTTTTAAAGCTCCATGATCCTAGGTGGGTAAATTTCCGTATGTGTTCAATTGCCCATACATTGGAATCCCTTGTTCTCTTTTGGGGAGACCAATAAATTGCACAATTTTGTACGCTTTCCCTTTGCCTCTTAAAGTCTTGGCCGCATGACTTACCACTTTAATGCTTCAATGTATGTTGCTATTCTGCTTAATTTGTGCTTTTCTCTAACTAGGATTTCAAGCAGGTTATGGGCAGGGTGGTCTTTATTCCTTACAGGACCCGCCACAGTATTGGTATGAAATAGTGCCAAGACTCAGGAAGTGCTGATTGAATACCAAAATGACGTCTACCCACAACTCTTCACAAGAAAAGATATTTTTCATTGTTTTCTTTTCTTCCTAGAATTTTCATTTACTATCTCCCCTGGCTCCCTTTAATCATCTCTCCTCTGAAAAGCTGTAATGAAAATGTGTGAAAAAAAATCCAATTTTGCATTTCAAGATAGAATAGACTTGGAGATTGGCAACTTCTAAAACAAACCGAAACCAATGAAAGTGCATTTTACTGTTCACATCTAAAAATGGCACTGCCCAATTTAAGCTATTTTTAAAACCTGTATATTCATGCAGCTTGCATACCAAAATGAAAACTGGTGAGCTATAAACTTTTGAAAAACAGGGTTTATAATGGAAACAGTAATTGACCCTTAAGTACAACATCAAAAATACAATACTATATAATACAAAGCCCAGGGCTTGGGATCCCATCTCTGCCCTAACCTCAGATTGGTGCACTAACTCAACACCACAAAGCCAACTAATAGTTATATTGTGAGATGTTTTCTTCTGCATGGCAGGGAAGTGGATATGTGATCCAATAGCCACATGTGGCTAAGCTTCAAAGGCCCAGTACACCAAGTATCTTTAATGAACTCACAACTCCAGAGCTAAAACAATATTAAATAATTACGCTTGCTTGGAAAAGCCATTTAATTATAAAGAAAAGAAAGGAAAAGAAGAGAAAAGAAAAAGGAAAACTACCACTATCCCTGAAGTTGTGCTGTACTGCATCGTGAAATTTGGGCATAAACATTATACCACAGGACACAGTGAGGGCAGGATGACCAATTGCCAGAAAAGCTCATGGAATTACTGAAAATACTCAAAATACTTGGAGCTGTCTTCAACTTTGCTCTAGTTCATAGTTGGCCCAGTTTCCCATTTTCCAAGCCACCACAATCCAATTTTTGTCATGGGAAAATGAAATTTAAACTAAAAAGGAAAATAAAAGTGTTAAACTTGCCTAATGAGATATAAACCCAGATTACAGGTTATATCTGGCTTTAGGCCAAGAGAGGGGCTTATATACCAAAGATACTAACCTCTACTCTCTTTGTTTCGCTTTATGGGGGAGTGGGAAAGGGTTAAGGGAGTTTGTTGCAAAAGAAAGTTCAGAGATTCCTTTCATTTTAAACTTGCAATGTGAGAACATTGCCAGCTTATTCCTTTAAGAAGCTTCCAAAGAATTTGTCAGCTAAGAATAATAGTCAAGATTTTGCCTTTTAAAATGTCATCTCTTTTCACAAATTTTCATTGAGTTGTGTTTTACAAGGGACAGTTAACAGAACTCTGGCGTTTCCTTATTGGGCCTTCTGTTTCTAGTGCTACCTTTACAACTAGTGAACATGGTGAAATGAAAATGATTGACACGTCACTGACTCTGCTTATACTATATTTTCATCTACGCCCTGTGACCAAGGCATTTGAAGGGAGCTTTGGCCCTGTGTCCAAGGCATTTGAAGGGAGCTTTGGAGAAAGGACAGTGGGAGAGGGTTGAAATTTGGGACAGAGAGGATAATTTTTCTTTGTGGAGGCTTTTAGAAATTCTTAGAGGTAACAGTGTCTATTCAGGGTTTCAGCAATTTTGCTAATTGCAATTAAAATGTCTTTGTATAGTAAAATGAAAAACTGTGCATCTTAAAATTTTCATGCTTAAAAATACACAAAATACATCTAATGTCACAATAGAACAGTTCTATGATTTTTTTCATGTCTTTCTTCAAATACTGAGATCTATCTCAGATACCTTCATGGCATGAACTACCAACTCTATTTACTCAGTGTCATACCAAAGAGTACAAACCTCTTCCAAACATAAGTTTGAAAACAGATACATACTTTCTTCTCTATTTTCTTTCATTTTTTCCTTATAATTCTTTTATATCCTGAGTTTGCTTCACCCTATTTTATACTTCTCATTAATTCTATAATTTTATTCATGGCTTTTTACACTGTACATAAATAATTATGTGGTGTATTAAAGTTTGGAAATATTAACACTGATGCTTTCTCTTTTCCTTGTACCCCTTGGCCCTTTCCTGAAAGGTCAGGGAAGAGATAACACTTCAAAATGCAAAGTAAAAATGAATAAAGTCTTAGTCTTTGAGTTTCAAAAGCTTACTCTTTGGCAGAAGCAGAAGGAGCTCAGGGCATGGGAAAATATTTAGAAAACTACCTAATAAGTAAGCCAAGCTGTCTTGTTGCCTATTAGATAAAATTTTCTCAAGCTGGAGGCATGAAGAAAGTTGGAAAATAAATCATGAGAATTTAGGATGGGAAGGTCCTAGAGGAAAGAAAAAGGCTCGCAGTCTCTTTGGCTGACCCTAGGTTGGTGGGGAGAAGGATGTGTAAGGGTGAGAGTTAATGTGGGCAACAGCAACTCAAAGCAGGCTTGGGTCTCAGGACCAAGGGGTTTACACAGATCCAAGGCTTCAGACAAGGGTCCAAGTTTCAGGGTCACGGCCAGGAGAACCTCTGAGTTGCCAGTGTCCTTGTCTTCATCTGCTGGGTTCACACAGGTTGCTTGAATCCTGCCTGCTGGGATTGTTCAAAACTGATGGCTTTCTCTTTCTTTCTTCTTTACCAGCCTCCTCGCATATCCCTGAGCAAAATTCAGCGAGTTCCACTGGGTTCCTAGGAATCCACGGTCCCCTGGGGCCCCAGGAATGGCTGAGAGGCCTTTTGCCACAGTTTCAGCCACACTTGAGCACATAAGCACTATTTTAATATGATGAGATGCAAAAAACTCTAAGTGGACCAAGTCCATCATCTTCAACTCTTCTTGCAATATCATTTTTTAAGCATATTTTTTATTAAAGTACAGTTGATAGACAATATTACATTGGTTTCAGATATACAACACAGTGATTCAACAGTTACCCACGTTATTAAATCCTCTCCCCAACTAATGCAGTTACTATGTGTCAATATAGCGATGTTACAGAACCATTGACTATATTCTTCAGGCCTAACTTCCATCTCTGGGACCAAATTATATTATGATAAGAGGCAGTGGGATTTCTCTTTCTCCGCTTGGCTTATTTCACTGAGCATAATACCCTCTAGCTCCATCCATGTTGTTGCAAATGGTAGGATTTGTTTTCTTCTTATGGCTGAATAATATTCCATTGTGTGTATGTACCACATCTTCTTTATCCATTCATCTACTGATGGACACTTAAGTTGCTTCCATTTCTTGGCTATTGTAAATAGTGCTGCGATAAATAAATAGTGCTGTGATAAACATAGGGGTGCATCTGTCTTTTTCAAACTGGAGTGCTGTATCCTTAGGGTAAATTCCTAGAAGTGGAATTCCTGGGTCAAATGGTAAGTCTATTTTGAGCATTTTGAGGAACTTCCATACTGCTTTCCACAATAGTTGTGCACACGAGGACAATAAAGCCAGTGGAATCCGAAGAAGACAGGTGGATTGTGCTAATGTCAGTGCCCTGGTTGTACTATAGTTTTGCAAGATGTTTCCATAGGGGGAAACTGAGTAAAGGATACAATTGCTGTGTTGTTTCTTATAATAAAGTGAATCTACAATTTTTTTTTAAAAAAAAGGCAGTGGGAGAAAATATTTGTAAATGATTTATCTGATAAGGGGTTAATATTCAAAATATATAAAGGACTCAAACATCTCAACACCAAAAAACAAATAATGCAATTAAAAATGGGCAGGGGACCTGAATAGACATCTTTTTCAAAGAAGTACAGATGGCCAACAGGCACATGAAAAGATGTTTCACATCACCTTGCAATATCTTAGCTTTCCAAATGTACTCTGTGATCCTCCAGGAAATTTTATCTTTCATCTTGAAGGATACTATCTTGGTTCTAACTCATTAATTAATACACTTTCTTTACCTGAGGTTTATTTCCCTGCTCCTTCTTGGGGACCAAGCTAAAGATGGACTTGTTTGGTTTGATTATTTTTTTCTTTAAGTTTTGGTGGCATCCTTCCCAGAGTTAAAACCACAGGAGGTGTTAATTGATTAATAAAGAAAATCCAAGGGCCCCAAGAAAATAAATAGAAAATATGAAATAACATTTCAAAATGTCATCCCACCATAATTATTTGTGCAGTCTCACTGAATACCTGACTTTCCTGCTTAAATAAAAGCTTTATGAAGGCCCAGACATCTTTTTGCCCATCATTCTATCTGTAACACCTGGTACATTGCCTGAAACATACTTAACAAATATTACTGTATTAATAAAGAAATAAAATAACTGAAATGTCTGAAACAATTGTTGTTACTGTTTTGTAGCATGCTCTACCATTCTTTATGAAGGATCTTAGACAATTTATTGCATCCATTACTAACTCATAAAATTGCTGGTTGCAGCCAATACTTGGTAAGACTTTTCTTTCATCTCCCTGTTTGCAAACCTTATACATCCTTAGTGCAAAATTATGTGAGATCCAGAAATGTAGGCTTTTTTTTAACTGCTGCCGATCTGACTGAGATTTAAATATGCCTATTGAAAGTAATCATTTGGATTAATGGAGAATTTCTGGCATATGACTGGCTTAAAGTAGTAAAAATGTTTTCAATATAACTTCATGTGGTGCACAAGGTTGAAAGGGGAAACAGAAGACTCATAGAAGCTTGTTGTTCTTAGTTCTGAGTATTAGTTATAAAGTTTTTAAAAGGAATATTTTAAGGTTTTTACTTTATTCTTCAATCAAAGTGCAGATTTAAAGTGAACTCCACTTTGATTCATCTGTGAGGTGCTCTCTAAACTCTGTTTCAATAACAACTACCTGCAAAAATTCCTACTCCCCAGGCCATTGTACCTATCTGTAGTTCTCATCAGCCTACATGGAGGTTAAATGTGTGTTGCTGAAGCCAGATAGATTCTTTTTTATATGCGACAGAAGAGTGTGTGTGTGTGTGTGTGTGTACATGTTGAAGTCATTGAATCACATATTTTCATCTCTGTAAGAAAAGTAATTCAATTCTGGGAAGTGAAAAGTAGAATTAATATCTACTTCCAACTGTACAGATCATATAGATTAAATGAGAAAAATATTCCCACTCTACTCAATGATTCCATAGATTGTTAGATAACTGAGAAAAATATTCCCACTCTACTCAATGATTCCATGGACTGTTAGCTTCCTTGAGATGTCTGTGTATGAGTGTGTGTGTCTGTGTATGCTTGTGTGTGACTGCCAGTTTGTGGACATTCTGTATGACAAAATCATGATACAGACAGCAGCCAAACGGAAGAGGTGCATTTCCAGTAGACCACATGGCATCAGTGATGGCTGTTTATTCTCCTTTGCTGGGATCTAATTTAGATATTCATCTCAAGGTAAATGCCCATTTAGTCAACTAGGCATAGCTTGATTACATAATGTAAATTGCAGCTTTGAAGAAACATTGAACACTTATTGAACACATGTTGCATAAAACTATAGCTAGTTAACATGTATTAAGTACTTACTGAGTATTCAGTCATATTTTCACTTTCCTATTTGATAGTTCCTTGCTGTAGTTGAAAGCTCATGTGCAAAAAAAAAAAAAAATGGGTGGAATATTGAGCAATCAGCAAATAAATTTAATTAGTAGAGGAGGTCAATTAACATGATTTGGTATTTCTAAACTAATTGCCTAACGTCTTCACTTCAGCTTAAGTAGATAAAGAGAAGTAACTTCCCTAGATATTTCTATTGATGTTTATATGTTAAGGATAGTTCCAGGGACTTCTTAGTGTTGGGAAAAGACCATTTTGTTTGTTTTAAATTCTGCATTTCTTTCTTGCATTAGTCACTCAAAAGGGAAAAGTATGCTAAACATTCATTCATATTTGGAATTCTTTAAATTGTAGAAGCAATCAGCACTAGTTTATTAAAAGAAATGAAAACAGTGATATGAATGCCACATCAGTCTTGGGCAATAGATCAAATTTGAAGTTTGAGTCTGTGTGGCATTGACATTTCTAAAGCAGTCACCATGAAATATAGCTCAAAATGCAGGTTTTAGCAAAGACCACAAAATACATATTTATATTGTAGTTTTCTAGCTGTTCCCTATTGTTATGGGCATTTGTCCTGCCTTTGAAATTTTGAAAGAAAAAAGCTGGAAGAAAACGATATTTCTTCAGGCACATATTTTAGGTGTATTCAATTAAAAAAAATAGGGCATGCTTCCCCTCTTTCCTACATTTCTTTCTTTTAACTTGATGTTTCTAAGAGCCTTATTTCAAGAGCATAACTGCAACTCTTATCATGAACTGAAGTAAACATCACTTTGGCTTTGTAAAAAAATTTTTTAAATTCTCAATGAAGAGGATGTGCTCATATTCTTGCCCTTCCTTGGGAGATAGGCCTTACTTTTTGGAGTGGAGGCTTGTCAATGTTCTCATCAGGATATGGCTGACCAAATGCTGCTAACAGATTACATCTTTACCAAGTTGTTCATTAAAACAACTTTAAAAATAAATTTTTTAAAATTTCCCTTTCCCTTTCCTTTTCACCTCTTTCCCCTCACACTTCCTACTCCGCTTCTGTAAGTGTGCAATGACCATAATTTCAGTCTTCAATGATCATTGTTCCTGGAATATAGTGATCATTCTACTCTACATTTATGGAATTTAAATAATGCACTAAACCTTTTGAATATGTAGCTATTTAGGTTTTCTTGCTATTGGGCTTGGGGGAGAATACTGAAACCAGAAGCTGTTAGACAGATTTGACGTTTTCCCAAAGACATAAAATTCAGGTATTCATACGTGTCACTATGACAGGATGAGTAGGATTCAATCATTATGTCTTCTGTGTGGTGAAAGTAGAGAACATTTGTTTTGGCTGGAATAGAACCAAATCTCATTATAAAAAGTTAAGTAAATTATTACCCTCAATATATAGTACTCAAAATGTCTGCATATCTGATGGAATTATGTTAATATAACTTTGAATGTATTGATTAAGACTGGGATTAGAAAAATCTGTATTTGAGTTAAATTAGGATATTTAGGCATACCTCATTTTATCGTACTTTGCAGGCATTGGGTTTTTTTATAAATTGATGGTTTGTGACAACCTTGTATTGAGCAAGTTTATAAGAGACATTTTTTCCAACATCATTTGCTCACTTCATTCATGTCTCTGTCACATTTCAGTAACTCTCACAATATTTCAAACTTTTAAATTATTTTGATATTGCTTTTATAATTATTTTGGGGTGTCACAAACCATGCCAGTATAAGATGGTGAACTTAACTGATAAATGTGTGTGTTCTGATCATTCCACTGACTAGCTGTTCCCCCATCTCTCTCCCTCTCTTTGGGCCTCCCCATTCCATGAGACACAGCAATATTGAAATTAGGCCAGTTAATAACCTTAAAATGGCCTCTAAGTGTTGAAGTGAGAGGAAGAGTTACATATCTTTCACTTTAAACCAAAAGCTAGAAATGATTAAGCTTAGTGAAGAAGGTATGTCAAAAGCCAGGGTAGTCTGAAAGCTAGGCTTTTTGCACCAAACAACCAAGTTGTGAATGAAAGCCAAAACTTTCTAAAGGAAATTAAAAGTGGTTCTCCAGTGAACGCATACATTGTAAGAAAGTGAAACAGCCTTATTGCTGATATGGGGAAAGTTTGAGTGGTCTGGATAGAAGATCAAGCCAGTCACAACATTGTCTTAAATCAAAGTCTAATCCAGAGCAACATTCTAACTCTTTTCAATTCTATGAAGGATGAAAGAGGTGAAGCTTCGAAAGAAAAGTTGGAATCCAGCAGAGGTTAGTTCATGAGTTTTAAGGAAAGAAAGAGCAAGGTGAGGCAGCAAGTGCAGATGAAGAAGCTCCAGCAACTTCTTTAGAAGTTCTAGCTCAGATCATTAGTGAAGGTGGATACACTGGACAACATGTTTTAAAAGTAAATGAAATAGTCTTCTATTGGAAAAAGATGCCACCTAGAGCTTTCATAGCTGGAGAGAAGAAGTCAGTGCCTGGCTTCAAAGTTTTAAAGGACAGATTGACTCACTTGTTAGGGGCTAATGCAGCTGGTAACTTTAAGCTGAAGCCAGTGCTCATTTACCACTGTAAAATTCCTAGAGCCCTTAAGACTTATGCTGATCTATTCCACTTGTGCTCTGTAAATAGAGCAAGACCTGTATGACTGCGCATCTGTTTAAAACATAGTTTGCTGAATATTTTAAGCCCTCTGTTGAGACCTACTCCTCAGAAAAAAATGATTCCTTGCAAAATATTACTGCTTTTTGACCATGCATCTGGTCACCTTAGAGATCTGATGGAGATGTACAATCACATGCATGCTGTTTTCATGCCCAGTAACACAACTTCCATTCTAAAGCCCAAGAATCAAGGAGTGATTTTAACTTTCAAGGTTTTTTCTTTAAGAAACACATTTCATAAATTGTAGCTGCCATTGATAGTGATTCCTCTGATGGATCTGGGCAAAGTAAATTGAAAACCTTCTGGAAATGATTCACCATTCTAGATGCCTTTAAGAAAATGTGTGGTTCATGGGAAGAGGTAAAAATATCAACAGAGGAGTTTGGAAGAATTTGATTCCAACCCTCATGGATGACTTTGAGGGGTTCAAGACTTTAATGGAGGAAGTAACTACAGATGTGGTGGAAATAGCAAGGCACATACATTCAGAAGTGGAGACTGAAAGATGTGACAGAGTGGCTGCAATCTCATGATAAAGCTTAAATGGATGAGGAATTGACTCTTATGGATGAACAAAGAAAGTGGCTTCTTAAGATGGAATCTACTCCTGGTGAAAATGGTTGGAAGATTGTTGGAATGACAGCAAAGGATTTAGACTATTTTATCATTTTTTTGCATAAAGCAGCAGAAGGGTTTGAGAGGATGAGTCCAATTTAGAAAGTTCTAGTGCGGGTGAAATGCTATCGAGTGGTGCCACATGTTACAGAGAAATCATTTGTGAAAGGAAGAGTCAGTTGAGTGACAAACTTCATTGTTTTCTTATTTTAAGAAATTGATACAACCATCCCAGCCTTCAGCAACCACCATCCTAATCAGTCAGCAGCCATCAACATGGAGGCAAGATCCTCCACCAGGGAAAAGATTACAACTCACTGAAACACAGATGATGGTTAGCATTTCTTAACAATAAAGCATTTTTAAATTAAGACATACACATTGTTTTTGTTAAATTTAATGCTATTATACATCTAATAGGCTACAGTATAGTGTAACCATAATTTTTATATGCACTGGGAAGCCAAAAATTCTTTTGACTCACTTTACTGTGATGTCTGCTTCCCTGAAATGGCCTGGAACCCCACTTGCCCAGGAAACTCCAATATTGAAATTATGAGGAAGAGTTAGACCAAGAAACCAAACCAATGGTCAGGAAGGTGGGAGAAAAGGAAGTGAATATAATGTGATGAAAGCTGAAGGATGAGAAGATTTCAAGATGGCAGAAAATGAAAAAAAAACATAATACATGGGTCTCTGTGTATCCTGAGGCAAAATTGAATCAGATTTCTTTATTGGCTCCATTAGTATTAGTAAATGCTAAAAAAAAATCTAATAACTCCATTCTGACTTGAAATAGATAAACAGAAACTGGTATGCAATGTATGGAATCAAATGACTAAGACTTGTTGAGTGATGGTTACGTTATGAGGTCACAGATTAGCACTCTAGATTTTTTTTCCTTCAGAGCATTTAACATGGTTTGTAACTGTTAATTTGCTCTTTCTTCCTTCTCCCTACGTCACTCTTTTTCTCTCTTTTTCATCTCTAGTTGTACCTCTTTCTCTTTCACTGCAGAGACCACATCTAATTTCTCACGAGTGTGTCTCCAGCATCTAGCATCATTCCTACCAATACTTGGAAGGCATTCAGTATTCGTTTAACAGATGAATGAGTCTCAACTATGCAGTCAAAAAAAAAAAGCTCTGAATTAGGAAAGAAAATACTTCGATCTCATCCTGCTCTGGGTGGCGTGGTATTAAAACATGTAGGAGCCTCTCTTTCCTAATATAGAAAAGCATATGCCTTGACAGGAAGACTTCCAAGATAAAATCTGAGCTGAAGTTCCATAACTCTGCTTACGTAACTTAGCTGAAAGCACTGGAGTCGATCGCTCTGATAAGTTAGTTTTTGCTGAAAACCTTTGACCATCCAGGTTGACTTTAAACTATGATATTTGAAGAAGGCAAACATTTTAGAGACATTGGGTCCGATCTCTCCTTGGCTGTCAGCACACCTGTTTGCCGCTGCTGTGGCCTTCAGCAGCCCGGATGAGCCTGATAGTGTCGGGCTCACCTGCACCCTCTTGCTTTCTGTCCTGGGCTTCTCTGCAGTCCAGAGTGAAAGGCGGGGCATATGCACCTCTGAAAGGGTAGAAGATTCACATTCTCAAGCAACCTTTGACCACGAGAGAGTGGGAGCCATGAGGAAATATTCCCCTCTGCCTGGTCTTAGGTGGATGATTCTGTGGTGAATTCTACATGATTTCTCTCAGAGTGCCCAAAAACACTGAGCTCCAATTTCCACAGTGGTAGTCAATTCAATACTTCCCTCACTCTCCTGTTTTACTTTTTTCCAGCCCCTAAACCCCACTGTTTTCTGGATGGATTTCCCAAAATAAGGTACCTGTGCCTAAACCCTTCTAAGGCGCTGCTTTTCGAGGGAACCCATTAAGGAACATTTCTATTGGATCAGGATAGGTACATGAAGTTCATTTTACTCAACTAGAATGTTTCTGAAATTTTTAGTGTAATTAAAAATTTTCTAGAGCATTATTTTGCTTTGATTTATATTTCAGTTTCAGAAATGACATATTGTTATTTTGTTATGTAACTTTAATTGGCATAGACTTTTAACTCTTTCTGTAACTCACCTGGGATACCTTGCAGCTTTTATACCAAATAAATAATCATCTATAAATAAATATTTAAATGTATTAATGATGTAGTTACATAAAGAAATTATTGATCAAGAAATAATTTCTTTACTGGTCAAAGCACAATTACTTGCTAACATGTATTTTCATAAGTTTATGTTGGACCATAGTTTTGTTATGCGGGTTTGTATATATTTTAATTCTTATTGCTATACCCTTCATTTGGACTTGAATATTGTGCTCCCATTTTCATAGGAAGGATGGCGCCTTTTTTCTGATGCACAAACATGTTAAAGTGAATAGTATATGCACATAGATGTTTCTCTTTTTATTGGGAAAAAAAGAAAGTGTTTTTCTTTTGCTGTTCCCTCAAGTCATTAATCACAATACAATATATGCTATTAATTATGTTTAAATGTAGTTTGCTTGTATAATTTGTGAGCCTCCAATAACTCAAGACTTTCAAATTATTTGTCTTCTGTGTAGACATTTTGATTACTAAAACATTCCTAAATCTGGAAGAAGGAATAATAACATAGGATTAAAACTATGAATCACCTTTTGATTAAATACTCAGCAATTTTTGTTGCTAAATCTTCACTCAGAGAGTAACTCTAAGTGTCATTTGAACTTGTAGATTTTAATTCCATATTGATCACCATAATCTGGTAAAAGCAATATATATTCATTCAGATCATAGTTTGAATTTAAAGGGAATATTGATGTTTTTTTATAATCACAGCAGTCTTTAATTGTGCAGCTCCAATAGATAAGACTGAGGGAACGAAATAGGCAACATGAAGTGGAACAGTGGCATTTGGTGACATTCTCCTTTCAGTGTTGAGTTGGGTGGATCTCTTGAGTTCATATATTCACTCAATTCCATCTCTATAGAGTTCTACTCATAAAACCTTTATAGTGGTAATAATAAGAATAAGATATATATATCAATATTTCACATACATCATCTCACTTAAAAAATATATTTTGATGCAGGTGAAGGACGTATGAGTACTTCCATATAGTCTCAGAGGAATGGTGTTCCCTAGAACCAAATTAAAATCACTAATAAATGGGAAATTGGGAACCAGGTGTTTTCATGGTCCAGTGATCTTCCTGGCATATGCCTGTGCCTAGCTTGACGTTCTCACTAGGTCGCTGTCTTCTCGACTTGTGTGTCTCCTTGTCTCCCACTCTCACACCCTCCCTCCTCTTCGTTCCTCAGTAAATGATAAGATACATCTAGGAGCTATTTTGGACCTGCTGTTACTCAACCTGAACTTTGCACATAATTTTTCTGTAATAGTTAATTTTATGTGTCCAACATGGTAAGGCTATAGTACGCAGTTACTTAATCAAACCTAAATCTAGATATTGCTAGATTGTGGTTCTTATCTATAACAGTAGACTTTAATTAACCTTGATAATGTGGATGGGCCTGATGCAATCTCTTGAAGGCTTTAAGAACAAAACCTGGGGTTTCCTGAAGAAGAAATCCTGCCTCAAGACTTCAGCATCAATTTCTGCCTGAGTTTCTAGCCACCTGGCCTACCCTGTGGCTCTCAGACTTGCCAGCCCCCACAATGGTGTGAGCCAATTCCTTAAAGGTATAGGTATAGGCTAGGAGATAGACAGATACAGCTATGGATATAGATAGATATACACCCTGACTGAGGCATTTTTCCTGTAATGTCAATATCCTATAATTGTGTTCCATTAATATTTTTCCATTCTTAAAAGGATCTCTATGTTTACTCTCACTTTTTTCCTTTGCCTCTCCTCCTTATCAAAATTTATATTTCCATTTATGGCTCTTGATTCCATAATTCTCTTCTAGGATGTGTTCTACCAATCTTTTCTCATTTGCACCACCAGTCTTCCCATTTCCCAGCTAGTGAACACAATCCTAATATAAGACAAAATAATTGGCATCAGCCAACTCCTTCCCATCTTCCTCTTCAGAAAATAAGGGGCAGTTCAACTCGTACTCCAAATATCTTAGTCAGACAAACACACACACATTCACCTGGATTTCAGCTGGATGCTCTATATTCAGCTCAAATTAAAACTAGTCAAAATTTAATTCCAAATGTATTCCCCAAACTCTCTCTTGTATTTCCTATTTGGTTGTGGGCAATATCATTCATAGTTCTCAATGACTCTTGACTTACATTTTCCTTTACTGTAGGTCTCTTATTCAACCCCAGTCCTGTGAATTCCTTTCTATTACTAAATGCACTAAACTCTGTACAGCATCTATGCTTTTTTTACTTTGATTCATTAATTTAATAAATATTTATTGAATGTATAATATGTGTCAGGTATGGTTGTATGTGCTAGGATACATCAGGGCATAAAGCAAAAGACTGATGTACTTTTGTGGTGCTTACATTCTAGAAGGGTGAGACAGCAGTTAGCAATTAATGTGACTAGTAAGTAAATTACATATGTTAGAAGATGAATTTTCACTCAAAAAATTATAGAACAGGCAAGCCCCTGGGAATTGGTTGACTCAATATGTATTTAATAAACTTTTATTTATAATTGATCAGCTGAATGAATAGTGCTTTGAACTCCAGTGTATCTTGTGTTTTGTGTCCTGGAAGAAATGAGCTATGCTTAAATAAGGACTTAGTTCGTCAGTTTTTCTTGGTTGGGTAAGGATTTGTTTTGTTTTGTTGTTTGTTTTCTTCTTTGTCTTTGTTAGAATAAATAGGTGAAGGCTCAGAAAATACTGACAGTTTAACAAGTGAGTTTAAAAGAAAGGATGATGTGTTCCTCCCTCCTTTTCTTCCTTCTTTCCTTCCTTTCATTTAATATAGCAAGTAATTCCTCAATTCCTACTGTGATTCAGGAACTATGCCTGGCACAGGAAATACAGGGCTTATTAATGAAGAGCCACTGAACAGAAGGATCTCACAGTTCAGTGGGGAGACACGTGTACACAGAGATCAAGGGAAGTCATCCTGGCAGGTGAAACCCAGGACTTTGGAGCTATGCTCTCTGGATGGCTTCTAGGTTACTGTCTCTGGGCCTCAGTATTCTTTTCTGAGAAATAGACATAATAATAATAGGATCTACTCAGAGGGTAGCATCAAATATTTGTAAACTGCAGAGAAAGTGCTTGGCCTACAATAATTACTTGGTAAGTTTTCAGTGAATTAAAAAAAAATTATAAGTATAATATGCTGTAGCAAATTCAAAGAGAAAAAAGTGTGCCTGAAGATTATGGAGGCCTATACCTGCTACTACTAAAAGTGGAGGAATGGTTCTTTATAAATCAAAGAGGAAAATGAGATTCTGAGAGCTGGGGTGGGGGTCAGGTTGGTTATGAGGCTCAAAGAGGCAGTAATTGGGAAAAGACCTTCATGAAGAACAAAAGTAAAGTATGCTGAAGGGCAAGGGCCATGTTTGAAATTTCCAGGTACAACATATTGGAGAATATTGGTAGAACTGTATGGAAAATATACATGGCAGGGAAATAGGCTCTTTATGAAGCCATGAAAGAAATAGTGAAGTTTTAAGTGGTTAAACTAGAACATTATCATTAGTGGATTACTTATTGCAAAATGTCACTGCTGGCATTTTAAATTGTAACCATTAACTTTACAGTGCTACTTTGGGATTTGAGGAACTTGGAATTTATAATTTAAAAATTACAGCATTTTATGGGTTTTAGTAGATTGTTGTTTATTCTATAAACTGTTTTGTTTTCTTACCTGTAAGGTGGACTTGATCCTTTCACTTTAATTTTATTTCTAGTTAAATTTTCAAGTTATAGAATTTCATATGTTATAATTCCTGCTTGGCATATTTTCTCAGGGAATATGGTTGAATTCCTACACACTTTAAAAGTTGTATCGTTATTAACACTAATTTTAATAAGCTAGATAATACAGTGCATTGCTGCATTTCATTTGTTAATGTAGGACTGGAAAATAATAATTTTCTTCCTGAAAGTAAAGAGAATAGTGATTTACTTCCTGACATAAAGTAGTCTTAGCCACCCCCCTCCACACACACGTATATCCATGAAAGCATACATTTGTCTTCAAAGAGCAAAAAATGATTTAGAAAAGAGGTCAAACTTGCTAGGCTTTTAAATCAATATTTGTATGACACCTTTTTATCTACTGCTTGGAAGAAATAAAAACACGTTCAACTTTTTAATAAAAGTAAGTTAGAGTAACTGAGAACATTTTCAATCACATAATAAAGATTTGTTTTAGACATAAACAATGACTTTCTCTGGGCTCTGCCCTGACATTTGAGGAATTCAGAATGTCATTCCCCATCCAACAGGGTTTTTCCTTCTGAAAACACAGCCCACTAAGAATCCCCAAACCACTCTGCTCCTTTGGTTCCAGTGTAAAGTACCAGGCAAGCATGAGAAACTGAAATTAGCTTTCTGAGGCTTGGAAAAGAGGCCTGCACAATGGGAAGGCTTAGGCAGAATTCTCCTAGAAGCCCAGAGCTGCCAAACCAGGCCTTCAGATACTGGTCCTTTTCTGGCCAGGGAAGAGCAAAGGTCATAAAAGGTGAGTCTAAAGCAAGAAGACCACATCCCTAAGCTCTTGTAGTATATCAATACTCATTCATTCATTCAACAGATCTCTGCATTCCAGGCATTGTTCTTGGTACTAAAATGAAGTAGCAAATAAAACAAAGTCCCTGTCCTCAGTCTAGTTCAGGAGACAAGCAGAAACAAATAAATATGTGGTAAGTCAGGTGGTAGTATATACTATGGAGAAAACCAAAATAGAAAAGTGGGAGTATTAAAATGGGTTTACACTTGCCAGATGAAATACAGGACACTTAGTTAAAACACTGAATAATTTTTTAGTATAATGATGTCTCACGCAATAGTTGGGGATAATTTTTTTCACATAAGTATGTCAACTGCATAGTTACACTAAAAAGTGAATTGTTTGTTATTCATCTAAAATTCAAATGTAACTGGGTGTCCCTCATGCAGCCTTATTTGAAGGAGAGGGATACTATTTTTGCATGGAATAGTTGAGGCAGTCTTCTGGTGATATGACAACACAGCAGAGGCCTAAAGGAAGTGAGGAAGAAACTATACCCATATTTGGAGGAGTAGTGAGCGTGAGAGAGAGCAAGACATGAGTGCAAAGGCCTTGGCCTAGATGTGCTCCTGGCAAGCCAGTGTAAATGGTGTGCAGTAAGAAATAAAGTTGAAGAGGGGCCAGAGGTTGAGCTCAGATTGTTGGATGAAACCAGACTGTCGGTTTTTATAGGCTTTTATAGGTTTTATAGGAAGAACTTTGTTACTTCCTCCTAACAAAATGAGAAGTTGCTCAAAAATTTAGATCAGGAAACTCCACGATCTCCTTTGGACTTCAAGAGGATATGCCTGCTAAGTGGGGACTGTGAGGAAGGATGGAAGCAGGAAACCACTTAGTAGTCAATTGCAGAAAAAAAAAAAAAGAGACCATGATTTTGTGCAAGTAAGGGAGCCATGAAGGCAGTGGAAAGTATACATTTTCTGAGATACTGAAAATAGAGGAGTAGAATTTGTTGGCAAACTGAATATTGTGAGATCTGAGAGAAGGCACAGGTAACTGGCCGGCTATTGGAGCAGTTAGGAGACTGGAAGAGTGAAATTGACATGGACTTGGGGAGAAGGCTGCAGAAATACAGGTTTTAGAGGCAGGCAGTCTGGACTGTGTTTTTAAGGAGTTAGATCCACTTAGTTTTCAACTGGAGATGGCAAAACAACAATGGTGTATGCACAGCTGGTGGTTAGGTGAGGGACTGGGAATGCAAACGTGTTGTGAGTTGTTGATATATAGATGGTATGTAAAGCCACAAGACTAGACAAAATTACGTGCAGAAGAGAGAGGACACAAGGACTGACGTCAGGACACTACTCCAGGTAGAGGCATAGTAAATAAAAGGAACAATTGAGAAGGAACAGTTGACATAAAAGGAAAATTTAGGGAGAGAAGTGTCCAAGAGAGCAAGGAAAAATTCTGTGTTAAGGAAGGAATTGTCAGTTATGTTAAATACTATTGATGTTTTGAATCGTCACAGTGACAACAACGCTGTCTTTTAACCATACTAGTTTGACTGAACAAAATACAGTAAAAGATGAAGCACATGATATCTCTGATGGGGCTTCTAATTCTTTATTCCTTCTTTTTGCTCCATCTTTCTAGATGTGGAAGTACTTTGGTAAAAATTTAGCAATGCACGAGAACAAGCAGGAACCAGTATTTGACCATTACTGCCTCTTGATTCACTACACTTTGATTTGCTTCACCTTCAGTTAACTTGCACCTCCTCCAATACTCTCTAGGTTTTCTGCTAGCATATCCATTCTTTATCTGAATCTATGTTGAATCTACCTGTATTTAATTTGCTTTTTCTGTGCTCACACAAAAAACTTACATTCTTAAATAAATACATGAATGCAGGGCCGGGAATACATGAATGACTTCCCTTGACCATGCCTCTGCTTATAGCAAATAATCCACGTTGGTCTGAAAAACATTTCAGTTATTTATTTACATTAAATAAAATCCTCATTTATTCTGTGATCTACTCCCTCAGTGTTCTGCTGGATAATCTGAAAAACAAGTCCAAATCAATGTTAAATAACTAACAGCATCATTACTTCCCTTTCAAAATAATACATTTTTAAAGGTACCTACTGAAAAACAATTGTTGAATAATTTCTCAGTGAGAAGATAGGTATGGAGACAAAGATAATAAGGAGATGGATCCAAAGATAATAAGGGTAGGGCTCTGAAATGTCACTCTCAAGTCACCAAAAGTGGTTAGTTGCTCACTTTCCAACATGTTCATTTTTTTATGTATTAAAGAATTATCTCATTCCTTCCCTCAATTCAAGATAAATGCATAATTTGCAAAACGTTTTGGGATTACTTAGAATTAGTGCATTTCTGCTCTACTTAGAGAAGACTAATTAAATTTTTTTCTACACCTTTCTTTACTTTCTGTTTATTTTGTTTCTTAGAGCATAGTGCTAACAAGAATATACTTGTTTTATGTAAAGTTACAATTAAAAGTTAAATTGTATTCACAGTTGTATTGTCCAATAACAAACACAGAGCAGGACTGTCAAGCATCTGATGTGGAATCTAGATGTGACCAGAGAATTGGTTACTAGATCCATCAAGCCACTAGGAAATCCTCTTTGGGCTCCGTGGTATGTCTGCCTCTAGGGTGGGGAATCCGGCCTCTCCAAGGTTTACCTCTGACAAGTCAGCGGAGCAGGCAGTAGGATTATGCATGCTGCAAAAACGTCACCTTTGAGGAACCCAAAGACCTTCAAGTGCTGGGTTCCATTTAAATATAACCTCATCTGAGTTGCTTATCTGTTGCTTTTCAAATGCTCAGCACCTCACAAGTTAGTCTGCAAAATTGGGTCGAAAATTTGGCCAGATTTCTAGAACATCCACCCCTGGCATTCGCCAAAAATACCGAAAGAGCAGACTTTCTTGCGGCACTCAGGCTCTTCTGATTTCAGGCCCAGTTAAACACAAGCACTTTCTTCTTCCTTTCTGGGTGGGAAAGTAGGAATCAGAGTGGGAGGAAGACAGAGTATCTAGACATTTAAAAATTAATCTTTTCATATTTTCAGAGCCTTGGTTGTAAGTAACTGAACTAACGAGTTTGCATATTTTTTGTTTGAAGTGAAAGCAGCATAGAACAAAAAAAAAGAAAAAATGGAGGCAACCTCTGTGCCAAGACCAAAGGGTAATTTTGTGTCCTGGCAGTTTAAGTTGTGGGTTGCTTTTCCACAACTATGCTTCCACTGCTATTACTTACTCTGCTCAGAGTTCTACCCTGACTAGTACCCACATAATTTAATAATGAGCAGATGCTCCTGCTGGGAACGTTACTCTTAGATGATGATTTTGGAGGAGGTTTAACTCTTTCATGATCCCAGGAGACAGTAGAAAAGAAGAAAAATGAAGAGTAGTCTAATTTCCTAAGATAATTAATACAACTTGCAAATTTACCTAATGTAAATCTGTAGAAAAGGGACTTGAATCAACAATAATAGAAAACAGAGAGTAGTGTCAGATTTTGTTTTCTTCAATGTTTAAGGGTCCTGGTGATTATATTCAAACTTTCTGGACTTTATTAGGGCCCATTAATTAAATAAAGGCTCACTACATTGTTTATCAGAGGTGAGATATTTCCATGTCATATCTAGTTAAATGATACATGTTTAAAGTTCAGTGTCTAGCAGGAAATGTCACCTAAGTGATGTCCCAAAGAACAAGGTTTTGCATGTAGATTTTGACAAAGCAAAAATACATATAAAATGATATGTAACTAGACAACTCCCCTTTTAACCAGACATCTGTGAACACCTCAGGAGCAATAGGTATTCCAGAAATCTAGAGAATAACTGATGCTTAAAAAATTGCTCCAGATATATCTCCTTAGGATATAAACTGTGAATTTTGGTTGTGCTGGTTCAACCATTACTTCTTCTGGAATCCACCCCATAATTGTAGAAGATAGAATGGAGAGCTTCACCCTGTGGGAGACAGTGGACCCTTAGCTTAATTGACAATTTGTTTATTTAATAATTTTAAATATATTTTTTTGTAATTTTACATAATGAATGTAAATAAAAGAGGGATCCCTGAAACATGTAGAGTAAAATAAAGATTTGTTGACCATACATATAGGTGGACATTAGTGGTACTTGCTTTTCTTTATGTTTCTATGTTGTACAAAAGCTATATAAATTTATATTGTTTAGTTTTTCCTATAAAATGGCATTATTTTCCAAATTTTTTTTCCTACCTTTTTGCACTTCACATTATGTTTATGTTTGGGGTAGATTCCATGCTATTAAATATTCTTAAAAATGTTTTTTAGTGGTTGCTTATTACTCTGTTATTTGGTGGACCACAATTTATTAAATCAGTTCACAATTTGGGACACTAATGATGACTCTGAAGTTTGATTATTATAAATTAGTATCCAGTAACCAACCTTATATATAAAACTTTACATACATTTATCATGATATATTTTTGAAGTTTTTTCTGTGTAACTACCAGGTTAAAATATATAGTACAGTTTTGATACATACTGACAAATTGCTGCCAGAAACATTTGCTCTTTACAAAATCCCATAGTGTGTATGTGTGTGTGCATTTTAGGCCTTTTGCAGTGTAGTCTGTTTTCTTTGTTGTTTTTTTTTTTTTCCTTACTGGGCTTTGATGTTTCTTTCATAAAGTTTGTATTTGTGGTCCAGTGGTTAACTTTATAATTGTGCCTCATTGTAAGACCCTTAGTCCCCCCCTTTTTTTAAACACCATAGTATTTTTCCACATGGATCTTCTGGTTATCTATCACTGCCTAACAAACCACCCTAAAACTTAGTGGACTAAAACAACAATATTTTATATATCACAATTTTATGGGTAGGAATTCAGGTAGGGCTCAGGTGGTGAGTCGTCTTCGTATTTCATCTGGTATCAATTCTTGGTATTTAGTTGATAACTTGACTGTTGAAAGTTTCAGAATGGTTTAGCTTACATGTTGGTGGCTTGGTAGAGAGGGACATGAGGTTGGTCTCAGTTGGGATACTTTCCTTTGCTGTAGTCTTAGGGCCTTTCCAGGTGGTATTCTAGCAGTGTCATCAGACATATGTGGCAGCTCATGGTGCATAAAGTAAGCATGACATGGGGGATGGGTAGAAGCTGAAAGCCTTCTTGTGACCTAGCTACAGACTCAGAAGGAGTGAAATGATACTTCAGCTGCTTTCTATTGAGCAGGCAAGTCATTAGAGTCAGCCCTGATGGCAGGCAAAGGGAACTACATTCAAAGTGAGAAGCATAGAAAATAATTCATGGTCATCTTTAATCTATACCATCCATCCTTTGCCATGATTATTTACTTTCTACAATATATAAAATGCTTCCACTTCCTCCCAAGATTTGCAAAAGTCTCATCCCCTTATTGCAACAGTGTGGCAGTCTAGGCTGTCATCTAAATTAAGTCCATGTGCTCTCTTTCCCCACTTCCACCCCCAACATGCAATGGTAGGATATAGATGGCATCAGTAGAAACTCCAGTGGAAAAAGGAGAACAGGAGGCATTTAGCAGCCAGTGGCTTACAGCGATTCTGAAATCTAGCAGTGTTTATGGTCTAATTCAGCTGAAAAAGAACTCTGAGTCTTGGCTGTCCCCTCTAGGTTCCTAGTTCATGCTTCCTTTTCCATTAGAAACTGCCGATGTTTGCCTCTGTGTAGCCTTCTCACCTTGCTTTGTATCTGTGGAAGTTTCAAAGCTTAAAAATCTCTTCTTATGTATAAGTTTTGTTCATTTCAGTTTCAGTTTTTCATTACTTTTAAATCTTTTTGTTTTTATATTGTCAATGAATCCTCTACTCCACTAGACAAAGGCCATCTTCTACAAATCTCTTTGAGATTAGTCCTTCTTTACCTTAGGCTTCCTGTAAGATTGCTGAGGGACAATGTTCTTAGAAGTCGTAGAAATATCCTTGTGAATGGATGACAGTCATCTTGATATGGAGCCCTTCCATAGCCCTGTGCCTCCTTTACTTCTCAGAACCTGACCCATTCCCTCTCTGAGCTCCTTTCCTCTCTTCATGGCTACTGTAGTCAGTGCATACAGTCCGTATACAGAAGGGTACTTTTTCCTGGCACTTCCTGAGTTCTGCCACCACTAACTATTCCTGGCCCCATTTTTTTCATTTGTTTACTACCACTCCTGTTGCCTCTTTCTGCTAGGATTACTGAAAGGCTTTTTCAAGTCTTAGCTGCCTTACTCAAGACTTATACAACTTGAAATTTGTCTCCTAAATCCCCTGGAAATAGAGTTCATAGACTTTGTTGTTATTGTTTCCCTTCTTGTGTAGTTCCCAAGAAAGGAGGGAAGCTTCAGATTTAACTTCCTGCCATGTTTCTACCAGATTTATAATTGAATTATTTTTAGTACTCTTATATATTTTTAAAAAATCACCTTTTGAGTTGAATGCCAGGCTTATAAGGGGTCCTTTATTTCAGTAATCAATTCAGTTTGGGGTGAAAGTGAGAGATAACTTGAAAAAGAAAGAGGAAGAGGAGATAGTATAAGAGGAGAAAAAACAATATCTAATAGTTTGTAAAATGAGTCAGTGAGCTAAAGTCAAAACTAAATTGGGAAGGCTAAGTTTAAATGGACTTTTCCATAAATATGACAATAGTGTTGGGAGAAATACATTGTACATTAAAAGAACTGTATGCATATTGTAAACTCCAATATAAAAGTTAAATAGGGGGGTGGAGCCAAGATGGCGGTGTGAGTAGAGCAGCAGAAATCTCCTCCCAAAACCACATATATCTATGAAAATATAACAAAGACAACTCTTCTGAAAATAGAGACCAGAGGACACAGGACAACATCCAGACCACATCCACATCTGAGAGAACCCAGTGCCTCGCAAAGGGGGTAAGATACAAACCCTGGCCTGACGGGTACTGAGCACCCCTCCCCCCAACTCCCGGAGGGAGGAGAGGAGTCGGAGCAGGAGGGGGAGGGAGCTCAGGCCTGCTGAACACCCAGCCCCAGCCATCCGCACCAGAGCGCAGACACAGTGCAAGCGCGGGGCCCTGGATACTAGGGGAACAGGGCAGCAAGAACCGTGAGCGGGTACCGGAGGCCGGCACCGGAGGACAAAAGAAACGCAAGTGGCCAATTTTGTTGTTGTTGTTGTTGTAGCTTTGTTGTGACGAGTGCTTTTTGGAAGTCTTAAAGGGACAGGGACCACAATACTAGGGAAACAGGGCAGCAAGACTGGCGAGCGGGTATCAGAGGCTGGCGCTGGAGAACAAAAGAAAAGCGAGAGGCCATTTTTTTTTTGTTGTTGTTGTTGTTGTTGGTTTGTTTTGGCGAGCGCTTTTTAGAAGTTTTAAAGGGACAGGGACCCCAATACTAGGGAAACAGGGCAGCAAGACCAGTGAGCGGGTGCCCGAGGCTGACGCTGGAGAATAAAGAAAAACGAGTGGCCTTTTTTAAAAATTTTTCTTTTTATGGTCATTGTTTTGTTTTGGCGGGTGCTTTTTGGAAGTCTTAAAGGGGCAGGGCAGGACATTTAGTCCAGAGGTAGGGAATCCGGGGATCTCTGGCACTCTAATCCCCTGGGCTGCAGGGAGCACGGAGGCCCCTTACGGAGATAAATAGCCTCCCAGTCACTCCCCCTCCAAGCAACTCCACCAATTTGGAGCAGCAGCCTGAGCCAGGCCACGCCCAGAACAACAGCGGAGATAAACTCCACACAAGCCAGGCAGGAAGCAGAGGCTCTGTCTGCGCGGAGCTACCCAGCACAAGCCACTAGAGGTCGCTATTCTCCCAGGAGAGGAAGGCCACAAACCAACAAGATGGGAAGTTCTTCCAGCTGTCACTAGTCCCAGCTCTGAAAACTATTCCTGTCACCATGAAAAGACAAAATTACAGGCAAACCAAGATCACAGAGATACCAGAGAAGGAGACAGACGTAACCAGAGTTCCTGACAAAGAATTCAAAATAAAAATCATAAACATGCTGACAGAGACGCAGAGAAATACGCAAGAGAAATGGGATGAAGTCCGGAGGGAGATCACAGATGCCAGAAAGGAGATTACAGAAATGAAACAAACTCTGGAAGGATTTATAAGCAGAATGGATAAGATGCAAGAGGCCATTGATGAAATTGAAACCAGAGAACAGGAACGCATAGAAGCTGACATAGAGAGAGATAAAAGGATCTCCAGGAATGAAACAATATTAAGAGAACTGTGTGACCAATCCAAAAGGAACAATATCCGTATTATAGGGGTACCAGAAAAAGAAGAGAGAGGAAAAGGGACGGAAAGTATCTTGGAATAAATAATTGCTGAAAACTTCCCCAAACTGGGGGAGGAAATAATCGAACAGACCACGGAAATACACAGAACCCCCAAAAGAAAGGATCAAAGGAGGACAACACCAAGACACATAATAATTAAAATGACAAAGATCAAGGACAAGGAAAGAGTTTTAAAGGCAGCTAGAGTGAAAAAGGTCAACTATAAAGGAAAACCCATCAGGCTAACATCAGACTTCTCGACAGAAAACCTACAGGCCAGAATGGCATGATATATTTAATGCAATGAAACAGAAGGGCCTTGAACCAAGGATACTGTATCCAGCACAACTATAATTTAAATATGATGGCAGGATTAAACAATATCCAGACAAGCAAAAGCTGAGGGAATTTGTTTCCCACAAACCACCTCTACAGGGCATCTTACAGGGACTGCTCTAGATGGGAGCACTCCTAGAAAGAGCACAGAACAAAACACCCAAAATATGAAGAATGGAGGAGGAGGAATAAGAAGGGAGAGAAGAAAAGAATCTCTAGACAGTGTATATAACAGCTCAATAAGTGAGCTAAGTTAGGCGGTAAGATACTAAAGAGGCTAACCTTGAACCTTTGGTAACCATGAATTTAAAGCCTGCAATGATAATAAGTACATATCTTTCAATAGTCACCCTAAATGTAAATGGACTGAATGCACCAATCAAAAGACACAGAGTAATAGAATGGATAAAAAAGCAAGACCCATCTATATGCTGCTTACAAGAAACTCACCTCAAACCCAAAGACATGTACAGACTAAAAGTCAAGGGATGGAAAAACATATTTCAGGCAAACAACAGCAAGAAGAAAGCAGGGGTTGCAGTACTAATATCAGACAAAATAGACTTCAAAACAAAGAAAGTAACAAGAGATAAAGAAGTACACTACATAATGATAAAGGGCTCAGTCCAACAAGAGGATATAACCATTCTAAATATATATACACCCAACACAGGAGCACCAGCATATGTGCAACAAATACTAAAAGAACTAAAGGAGGAAATAGACTGCAGTGCATTCATTTTAGGAGACTTCAACACACCACTCACCCCGAAGGATAGATCCACCAGGCAGAAAAAAAGTAAGGACATGGAAACACTGAACAACACAGTAGAGCAGATGGACCTAATAGACATCTATAGAACTCTACATCCAAAAGCAACAGGATATACATTCTTCTCAAGTGCACATGGAACAATCTCCAGAATAGAGATTCTTGTATTTCTGTGTTTTGTCTGATTGCCATGGCTAGGACCTCCAGTACTATGTTAAATAGCAGTGGGGAGAGTGGGCATTCCTGTCTAGTTCCTGATATCAGAGGAAAAGCTTTCAGTTTATCGCTCTTCAGTATAATGTTGGCTGTGGGTTTATGATATTTGGCCTTTATTATGTTGAGGTACTTGCCCTCTATTCCCATTTTGCTGAGAGTTTTTATCATGAATAGATGTTGAATTTTGCAGTGTAGTCTTTGGGGTAGTATATGCTAGCCCACAAAAAGAGCCTCAGCAAAATCCAAAATATTGAAATTCTACCAACCAATTTTTCAGACCACAAAGGTATAAAAGTAGAAATAAATTCTACAAAGAAAACAAAAAGGCTCACAAACACATGGAGGCTTAACAACATGCTACTAAATAATCAACGGATCAATGAACAAATTAAAATAGAGATCAAAGAATATATAGAAACAAATGACAACAACAACACAAAGCCCCAACTTCTGTGGACACAGTGAAAGCAGTCCTAAGAGGAAAGTATATAGCTATCCAGGCACACCTGAAGAAGGAAGAACAATCCCAAATGAATAGTCTAACATCACAACTATCAAAATTGGAAAAAGAAGAACAAATGAGGCCTAAAGTCAGCAGAAGGAGGGACATAATAAAGATCAGAGAAGAAATAAACAAAATTGAGAAGAATAAAACAATAGCAAAAAATCAATGAAACCAAGAGCTGGTTCTTTGAGAAAATAAACAAAATAGGTAAACCTCTAGCCAAACTTATTAAGAGAAAAAGAGAATCAACACAAATCAACAGAACCATAAATGGAATGGAAAAATCACGACAGACTCCACAGAAATACAAAGATTTATTAAAGACTACTTATGAAAACCTATATGCCCATAAGCTGGAAAACCTAGAAGAAATGGACAACTTCCTAGAAAAATACAACCTTCCAAGACTGACCAAGGAAGACACACAAAAGTTACACAAACCAATTACAAGCAAAGAAATTGAAACTGTAATAAAAAAACTACCCAAGAACAAAGCACCCGGGCCAGACGGATTTACCTCAGAATTTTATCAGACACACAGAGAAGACATAATACCCATTCTCCTTAAAGTTTTCCAAAAAATAGAAGAAGAGGGAATACTCCCAAACTTGTTCTATGAAGCCAACATCACCCTAATACCAAAACCAGGCAAAAGCCCCACCAAAAAAGAAAATTACAGACCAATATCCCTGATGAATGTAGATGCAAAAATACTTAATAAAATATTAGCAAACAGAATTCAAAAGTTTATCAAAAGGATCATACACCATGACCAAGTGAGATTCATCCTAGGGATGTAAGGATGGTACAACATTCTAAAATCCATCAACATCATCCACCACATCAACAAAAAGAAAGACAAAAAACACATGATCATCTCCATAGATGCTGAAAAAACATTTGACAAAATTCAACATCTATTCATGATAAAAACTCTCAGCAAAATGGGAATAGAGGGCAAGTACCTCAACATAATAAAGGCCAAATATCATAAACCCACAGCCAACATTATACTGAAGAGCGATAAACTGAAAGCTTTTCCTCTGATATCAGGAACTAGACAGGAATGCCCACTCTCCCCACTGCTATTTAACATAGTACTGGAGGTCCTAGCCATGGCAATCAGACAAAACACAGAAATACAAGGAATCCAGATTGGTAAAGAAGAAGTTAAACTGTCACTATTTGCAGATGACATGATATTGTACATAAAAAACCCTAAAGACTCCACCCCAAAACTACTAGAACTGATATAGGAATACAGCAAAGTTGCAGGATACAAAATTAACACACAGAAATCTGTAGCTTTCCTATACGTTAACAATGAACCAATAGAAAGAGAAATCAGGAAAACAATTCCATTCACAATTGCATCAAAAAGAATAAAATACCTAGGAATAAATCTAACCAAAGAAGTGAATGACCTATACTCTGAAAACTACAAATCACTCTTAAGAGAAATTAAAGGAGACACTAACAAATGGAAACTCATCCCATGCTCGTGGCTAGGAAGAATCAATATCGTCAAAATGGCCATCCTGCCCGAAGCAATATACAGATTTGATGCAATCCCTATCAAATTACCAGCAACATTCTTCAATAAACTGGAACAAATAATTCAAAAATTCATATGGAAACACCAAAGACCCCGAATAGCCAAAGCAATCCTGAGAAAGAAGAATAAAGTAGGTGGGATCTCACTCACCAACTTCAAGCTCTACTATAAGGCCATAGTAATCAAGACAATATGGTACTGGCACAAGAACAGAGCCACAGACCAGTGGAACAGACTAGAGACTCCAGATATTAACCCAAACATATATGGTCAATTAATATTTGATAAAGGAGCCATAACATACAATGGCGAAATGACAGTCTCTTCAACAGATGGTGCTGGCAAAACTGGACAGCTACATGTAGGACAATGAAACTGGACCATTGTCTAACCCCATACACAAAAGTAAATTCAAAATGGATCAAAGACCTGAATGTAAGTCATGAAACCATAAAACTCTTAGAAAAAAACATAGACAAAAACCTTTTAGACATAAACATGTGTGACCTTTTCTTGAACATATCTCCCCAGGCAAGGAAAACAACAGCAAAAATGAACAAGTGGGACTATATTAAGCTGAAAAGCTTCTGTACAGCAAAGGACACCATCAATAGAACAAAAAGGAACCCTACAGTATGGGAGAATATATTTGTAAATGACAGATCTGATAAAGGCTTGATGTCCAAAATACATAAAGAGCTTACACGCCTTAACAAACAAAAATCAAATAATCCAATTAAAAAATGGGCAGAGGAACTGGACAGACAGTTCTCCAAAAAACAAATACAGATAGCCAACAGACACATGAAAAGATGCTCCACATCACTAATTATCAGAGAAATGCAAATTAAAACTACAATGAGGTATCACCTCACACCAGTAAGGATGGCTGCCATCCAAAAGACAAACAACAACAAATGTTGGCGAGGCTGTGGAGAAACCCTCCTACACTGCTGGTGGGAATGTAAATTAGTTCAACCATTGTGGAAAGCAGTATGGAGGTTCATCGAAATGCTCAAAACAGACCTACCATTTGACCCAGGAATTCCACTCCTAGGAATTTACCCTAAGAATGCAGCAATCAAGTTTGAGAAAGACAGATGCACCCCTATGTTTATCGCAGCACTATTTACAATAGCCAAGAATTGGAAGCAACCTAAATGTCCATCAGTAGATGAGTGGATAAAGAAGATGTGGTACATATGCACAATGGAATACTACTCAGCCATAAGAAGAGAGCAAATCCTACATTTGCAGCAACATGGATGAACCTGGAGGGTATTATGCTCAGTAAAATAAGCCAAGCAGAGAAAAAGAAATACCAAATGATTTCACTCATCTGTGGAGTATAAGAACAAAGGAAAAACTGAAGGAACAAAACAGCAGCAGAATCACAGATCCCAAGAATGGACTAACAGGTACCAAAGGGAAAGGGACTGGGGAGGATGGGTGGGTAGGGAGGGATAAGGGGGGGGGAAGAAGAAGAAGGGTATTAAGATTAGCATGCATGGGGGGGAGGGAGAAAGGGGAGGGCTGTACAAGACAGAGAAGACAAGTAGTGATTCTATAACATTTTGCTATGCTGATGGACAGTGACTGTAAAGGGGTTTATAGGGGGGACCTGGTATAGGGGATAGCCTAGTAAACATAATATTCTTCATGTAAGTGTACATTAAATATAACAAAAAAATCGTATGAAAGAGATGGGTAATTACTCCCTGATAGGATAAAACTAACTGTAAATCAATGATTAATGCATGCTTTAAATATCCTTAATTTTGATCACTTAAAGGGTGTCAGATGATCTGCTATCGAGGTACACTTTTCTGATAATATTCCTTACTCTTAAAAAAAAAAGAAAAAAAGCAGTTCCTGTGTGGTGACCTCCAATGAGTTCTACACAATGGTATAAAGGGCTTATCAAAGTGTGGGCAAAGGGTCTGTTTGTGTTTATACAGAGGATCAAAGCCTAATTTGGCTACCCAGAAAATGAACTAAGATATGATATGAAGAAGAACTTCCAACATCAGTACTCTCTGGAAGAGTCATACCAGAAGATGATCATCAAAAAACCTCAACAAAGATCCAGTTGATGCTGCAGTTGTAGCTGCATTCATCCCACTGGTTCCTGGACTTGCCATTGGAATGAAGAAAGAGATATCCAAGCTGGCCTGTGCATACTGTAAAACAACAAATTTGACTGGATCTATACTGTTGGAACTCAACCAAGAATTAGGAAAAGTTCAAGTTGTAGCGCTCCAAAATCTTACAACTACAGACTATCTACTGTTAAAAGAACATCTGAAATGTGAGCAGTTCCCAGGAATGGGTTGTTTTAGTTTATCTGATTTCTCTCACACTGTTCAAGTACAGTTGGACAATATCCATTATATCATAGACAAATTTTCACAAATGCTTAGGATGCCTAACTGGTTTTCTTGGCTTCACTGGAGATGGCTCATAATTATAGATCTGCTTTGGTGATGTAACTGTATTCCTATTATGTTAATGTGTGTGCACTATTTAATTAGTAGTTTAAAACCTATACATGCTTAAGTTACTCTACAAGAAGATATGTCAAAGAAATAATCAATCTTTCCATGTTTTCTTCCATCTGCTACCTCTATAGCTTTTCTCTTCCTTCCTAATTACAACCCTTAAATAGAATTTGTGCCTCATATCGAATTCACTGCGTATCATAATTTCTCCAAGTGGTAAAGATACCTCAAGACAAATGCTGGGCATAGAAGCCACAGGGCATAAATCTGCAAAGAAGTAAAAAGCTAACCTTTTCAAACAATATGGCTTCTCTCTCACTTACCAACTTTACATTTCCCTGTATGGCCCCGTAAAATGACTGTTTAGCCAGAGACGGGTAAGATTCCTCAAAGGAGGAACAACCTAAGACAGGCACAGTCGGAGGAGGGCCATCAGGTGAGAAACTGGGGATCAACAGAGGTGAGGCTTAGAACCTCACCCCCCCCTGTTTTGAGAGAAATCTTCTGCATCCGTGGATGTTTTATTGCCCTTGTCTAGCTTGGATTAACACTTAGTCTATAGGCACACACTTGATCATCTACATTTGCTCTCTTACAACACTAAACTATGTTTTCTACCTTTATCTTGCATCTACCTACCACTTCAGCATTTTAATAATAATAATAATAATAATAATAATAATAATAATAATAATAATAATAAAGGGAGAAATGTGGGATTCACATATAAATCAAGTATAAAAATCATATGAATATTCATATTTGACCTGATTGTTTTAGTTCATAATGCGTGATCAAAACCGAAAGTTTTTGTGATGACTGCCCTTGTACTCTTCACCATGTATGAACTTATTCACTATGTAAGAATTTGTTCACCATGTAAGAACTTGTTCGTTATGCTTCAGAAGATTGGAGATTGACTAGAATTAGGCTGGGGGTGGATTAACGATTGTACATTGAGCATTGACTCACCTGTACAGAATTTTATTGTTGTTAACAACCATTTGATCAATAAATATGAGAGATGCCCTCTCAAGAAAAAAAAAAAAAGTTAAATAGCATTTTAAGTTAAATAGGATATTCTTTCTGGAATCTGGTGAACCTCATCTTCACGTATCCGGCCCTGATCATTCAGTTCTCAATTTAAATGTCACCACTGAGGAAGGATGTCTTTGAATGCTCAACCCAAAGTAGCTCCTGAGTCTCCAGCTTATCAGTGCATCTTATTCCTTGCAGCACTTTCCACTCCCTGATATTTCCTTGTCTATTCACTTTTAATTTTTCTATCAGCCTCTGCTCTACTCACTCCAATACACTGTAAACTCCCTAAAATGGAAACCTATAGGTCTTCTTCAGCACTATTGTTGCCAGGAATCTGCATCTGGGGAGGTCTCTCCCTGCCCACTAGGTGAAACCTCAACCTGGATGCGGAGAGTTCTTGACTGTGAACGAGACAGAATTCTCGAGCAGGTCAGATGAGTGCAGGTGAGGAGGGAGTTCATTAAAGCAGGAGCAGCAGGGAATGGCAGGTGTCATGCAGGCTGGAGAGAGCAGGGAAGTGCAGAGGGAAAGAGGGAAGTTCTCAGCCTGGGGCAGATTCCCTCGCCAACTCCTAAAGCCAGGGTCTCTTGGCATCCTGTGTCTTCTTGGATCTGCACTGCATGGGACTAGCCCCTACCACCCCAGGATTTTGGGGGGCCATGGAGCACAGGATGGAGTGAAACTGTGCTCTGAGAACTTCCCAAAGAAAGGAGATTTTCAGGCAGGGTACTGCAGCTACAGTTCCCTCTGGGTCACTGAGGCCACAGAACTTGCAGGTCCAAATCTGAGCTCTCAGCAGCCCCTCCCTATTCATTGGAGGAAAGCAGAGACAGAGTGAAGACTTGGAAATAGAATGAAATAGCAAAGAGACAAAAATGCAGTAATTTGAGCAGACAAAAGCTTTATTTAAAAGTACACACTTAAAGAAAAGAAAGTGTGGGCATCCTCAGAGAGGAGGCACACTGAAAGGCTGGAGATTATGTCTTTTTAAGGCTTTCAAGAAGGGGCAAAGGGCAGAGGGGGGTTGTCGGGCATAGGCTTGACTTGTGTCCCTCTAGTGAAGGGCACTACGTCCTCATCCACGGTCAGTCCTCTGGATAATTCTGTAAGATAAACTTACCACGAGGGATTTATTGATCCTGTTCTTCTCCAAGATACTGTTTTCCATCAAGCAGTGGGGACATATCAGTTCATACTGCTTGTTCTGCCTGAAGATTGAGTGGATTATTGTCTGATTACCAAAGAATATGTTAGGAATCTTACCTCTCAATTCTCTGCTTCTTAAAATGAAATCTTAGCCTTAAGATGGGGTCCCTCTTTTTGTTGCTATACTGTTTATATCTCAACATTTTTTGTAGAAGTTAATTATGATGCTTGTCCCATGTCCTTGCCTTACCTCATTATTTTCTCTGCACCTGGACAGTTCCAGGGCCTAGTTGGGACACAATACCATTTAGTTTTTTAGTGATAGAAATGCCATATAAATTTAAGTTTAGGAGCAGTGTGTACCACAGAGGCTTACACTTCCAGGTTTCTAGTTATTCTTCTGCTCTTAGGCATACTTAAATGAAAATAGAACTTTGTTCCAATAAATTGGCCATTTCTAGTTTTTAAGAAGCTAAAGACTTCATCATTTTTCTGTTGTATCTGATCATCTTACCAACATTTATTAACTTTAAGTTTTTAAGTTGTATATTATGTTTTCATTGTGGTCTAATCTAAGAGATAATTTTATTTCTTCCTTTCCAAATGTTTTCTGTTTATTTCACACAAACTTCCTCATTGACTGTTTAATTAGTCTGGACCTTCCCAACATTATTATGCCATAACAATGATGGTGGGAAGTCTCTCTTTGTTCCTGAATTTAATGAGAATATTCTAGTAATTTAAAATAAAGTAAGACTGATGAATGTTTTAAGACTATTCTCTATCATGGTTACTGAGTAATATGGTTGCATTTTATCCAATTGAATGTCTTTGTAACAGTGAGTTTGATTGCTGGTATTTTTCACATCTATGTAACCAAGGTAAATGTACAATTACCTATTTCTTATTATTCCTATCAGGTTTTGATATCAGAAATTGGATTCTTAAAATTAAAAGACCACTTTTTATTCTTTCTAGACTCTAGAATAAATAATACAGAACTGGTAATCTTGTTCTTTGAAAATTTAAAAACAAATGCTCCTTAGTTAAAACAAAGTGTCATGTTGGCATAGAGCCACATTTGGAGATAATTTTTTGGTAACATTTCCAATTTTTTCAATCAGCTTATTTAAAGTTGATACAATTAAGAAATGTGTAATTTACCAACAAATTTTCTAGTTCATTCAGTTTATCAAACTGATTAATAATTATGCCTTCTAATCTTTTCTAATCATTTTATCAAATTATTCCATTGAAACAGTCTTCTTGATAGGACATAAACTTTGGAATCAAGGCAAGGAGGTGCTACACTGACATCCCATCTTTGATGCATAAGGAGCTTTGTGATAATAGTAAACTAATTCCCCAACTTCAGTGACCACATTTGTAAAAAGAGGAAATAAACATTTTAAAGTTTTGCTTTAGGGATTAACTGAAGTCATGCACAAAGCTGTAAGGATAGCATCTGCTATAGAGAAGGCACACAACAAATACCAGCTATTTATAATTATTATCATGACTATTTCCTTCTTGATTCCATTTCCAGAAAGTTTTTCTCTTGTTTTTTGCTTCTAGAATATATTTAACATTTCTATATTCTTCTTCTTTCATAATAAATTTGTTTCTGTTTTTACCTTCACTATTATCTTGTATCTGTTTCCCTTTGCATTTTCTTTTTCTAATTTCTTGAATTGAAAGCTTGGTTTATTATATTTTTCTTATGTAAGTTTAAAAGTATCCAAGGCTTCAATTTTGTCTATGGATACCAACTTGGCTACATTTCATAAAAGTTAAAATGTAATATGCTAATTTCATTATTTTCTAAATAATCTGTAACTATTAATTGTTATTTCTCCTTGGTTGAAACAAAGTTATTTAGAAAAGTTAGTATAAAGTTCCTAATACTTAGAAGTTTTGCTTGTTTTATTTATTTCTTTAGTCTTTTATTATCGTTTCTTATATTATTGCATGGTGGTGAGAGAATGTGCCTCAAATAATTTCCGCTTTATGGAATGTATTGAAAAAATTTTTTTTCATTTTGTTACATGTTTCTTAAATACATATACTTTATATTCTCTGTAAGGTTTACAGTTAAAATGTATTTATTAATTTAATCATTTTGGTTTTAAAAGTTTGTTTTTTTCTTGATCTGCTGGAAGCATCAAAAACAAAAGTGTTAATGTCTTCTACATTCTGTTTTTATCCATTTTTTACATTTTTACATGATGTTCTTTAATGCTATTTTCTTAGCATACAAAGATTTGTGACATTTTTACAACTTTATTGTAAAGTGCACTTTTTCCTAAGTCTCCTTTCATAAACTGATTACTTATAATTATCATCATATATATTTCTTTCTTGATTCCATTTCCAAAAAGTTTTTTCCTTTAACTATGTTTCATTTTCAACTTAATATTTTCATCCCTACAGTTGAACTTATGGAGAACTTTTCTTGGTAAAAATAAGTTACCTGAAAAGAACTAGAAAAAGCAAAATCCATCCTGATATATTTAGAGCAAGGTAATTTATTCTTTTTTGGATTGAACATCTTTGCCTAAAGAATTTTCTTCTGACATGCAGGTGACAGCATACAATATTAGCATGAAAAAGTATGAGAAGGTGAGGACTTACTTTCAACTATTTAAGAAATAAACTTAAATATTCACAAATTTGTTACAGAATTAGACTTTAATACCTAATCATCACCTCTGTCAGTATATTGGGCACTGTGGGACATAATTGAAGCTTATGGAAATGCTTTGAACCAAAGAAAAGAAAAATCAAAATACTGCTACCAAAAATGGTAACAGACAGTTCACTCACTGCCTTCGAAGGGAGAAGCACCTTGACTAGCTCATCCTCTGGGTTAAGACTTCATGTCTGGAAACCCTTCCCAGCTTTGGGTCATCAAACTCCTACTTCATCATCAACCTTGTCCCTTTACCAGAACACCTGAAAGTGGAGACGGCAGTTAATACCACAGGTACCTTTTCCCATTACCACTTTACTTCCCACAACTGTCTTTTTTTGTTTTGTTATTTTACATCTAATTACTTATAGAAATCCCTGCTTTAATGCTTTTTTTGTTTGTTCATATCTTCTTTTTCATCTGTTCATGGTCACAGATGGTGAGCTTCTAGAAGACAGGAATTTTCTTTGAATTCAGTGTGCTCTGTACGAGGCTGAGTGTAGAAACATGCTTAAAAATCTATCATAATGTGCCAACTCTTTTGTTTTACTAACATTATCAATCCATTCCACCTCCACTCTTTTATTTTCTTTCAAAAGAGCATTATAATCAGACATTTAGAGATGACATAATACCCATTCTCCTTAAAGTTTCCAAAAAATAGAAGAGGAGGGAATACTCCCAAACTCATTCTATGAAGCCAACATCACCCTAATACCAAAACCAGGCAAAGACCCCACAAAAAAAGAAAACTACAGACCAATATCCCTGATGAACAGAGATGTAAAAATACTCAACAAAATATTAGCAAACCAAATTCAAAAATATATCAAGAAGATCATACACCATGATCAAGTGGAATTCATCCCAGGGATGCAAGGATGGTACAACATTTGAAAATCCATCAACCTCATCCACCACATCAACAAAAAGGACAAAAACCACATGATCATCTCCATAGATGCTGAAAAAGCATTCGATAAAATTCAACATCCACTCATGATAAAAACTCTCAACAAAATGGGTATAGAGGGAAAGTACCTGAACATAATAAAGGCCATATATGATAAACCCACAGCTAACATCATACTGAACAGTGAGAAGCTGAAAGGTTTTCCTCTAAGATCGGGAACAAGACAAGGATGCCCAGTCTCCCCACTTTTATTCAACCTAGTACTGGAGGTCCTAGCCACGACAATCAGACAACACAAAGAAATAAAAGGCATCCAGATTGTTAAGGAAGAAGTCAAACTGTCACTGTTTGCAGATGACATAATATTGTACATAAAAAACCCTGAGGAATCCACTCTAGAACTAATATCTTAATTCAGCAAAGTTGCGGGATACAAAATTAATACACAGAAATCTGTTGCATTCCTATACACTAATGGATGGTGAACTAGCAGAAAGAGAAATCATGAAAACAATTGCATCAAAAATAATAAAATACCTAAGAATAAACCTAACCAAGGAAGTGAAAGACCTATACTCTGAAAACTACAAGACACTCCTAAGAGAAATTAAAAAGGATACTAACAATGGAAATTCATCCCATGTTCTTGGGTAGGAAGAATTAATATTTGTTAAAATGGCCATTCTGCCTAAAGCAATCTACAGATTCAATGCAATCCCTATCAAAATACTGACAGCATTCTTCAATAAACTGGGATAAATAGTTCTAAAATTCATATGGAACCACAAAAGACCCTGAATAGCCAAAGAAATCCTGAGAAGGAAAAACAAAGCAGAGGGGATCTCACTTCCCAACTTCAAGCTCTACTACAAAGCTACAGTAATCGAGACAATTTGGTACTGGCACAAAAAAAGACCCAGAGACCAGTGGAACAGAATAGAGAGTCCAGATATTAACCCAAGCATATATGGTCAATTAACATATGATAAAGGGGCCATGGATATACAATGGGGAAATGACAGTCTCCTCAACAGCTGGTGTTGGCAAAATGGGGCAGCTACATGTAAGAGAATGAAACTGGGTTATTGTCTAACCCCATACACAAAAGTAAATTCAAAATGGATCAAAGACCTGAATGTAAGTCATGAAACCATAAAACCCTTAGAAGAAAATATAGGCAAAACTCTCCTGAATATAAGCATGAGCAACTTCTTCATGAACATATCTCCATGGGCAAGGGAAACAAAAGCAAAAATGAACAAGTGGGACTATATCAAACCAAAAAGCTTCTGTACAGAAAAGGACACCATCAGTAGAACAAAAAGGCATCTTACAATATGGGAGAATATATTCATAAATGACATATTTGCTAAGGGGTTGACATCCAAAATATACAAAGAGCTCATGTACCTCAACAAACAGAAAGCAAATAACCCAATTAAAAAATGGGTAGGGGAGCTGAACAGACACTTCTCCAAAGAAGAATTCAGATGGCCAACAGGCACATGAAAAGATGCTCCACATTGGTAATCATCAGAGAAATGCAAATTAAAACCACAATTTTATATCACCTCATGCCAGTAAAGATCACCACCATCCAAAAGACAAACAACAACAAATGTTGGCAAGGATGTGGAGAAAGGGAAACCCTCTTTTACTGCTGGTGGGAATGTAAATTAGTTCAACCATTGTGGAAAGCAGTATGGAGGTTCCTCAAAAGACTAAAAATAGAAATACGACTTGACCCAGGAATTCCACTCCTATGAATTTACCCTAAGAATGCAGGATCCCAGTTTGAAAAAGGCATATGCTCCCCTATGTTTATTGCAGCACTATTTACAATAGCCAAGAAATGGAAGCAACCTAAGTGTCCATCAGTAGATGAATGGATAAAGAAGATGTGGTACATATACACAATGGAATACTGTTCAGCCATAAGAAGAAAACAAATCCTACCACTTGCAACAACACTGATGGAGCTAGAGAGTATTACGTTCAGTGAAATAAGCCAGGTGGAGAAAGAAAAGTATCAAATGATTTTACTCATTTGTGGAGTACAAGAACAAAGAGAAAACTGAAGGAACAAAACAGGAGCAGACTCATAGAACCCAAAAATGAACTAACAGTTACCAAAGGGAAAGGGACTGGGAGGATAGGTCGAAAGGGAGGGATAAGGGGGAAAAGGGGCATTATCATTAGTACACATAATGTGTGGGGGGGGGCACAGGGAAGGCAGTATAGCACAGCGAAGACAAGTAGTGATTCTATAGCATTTTACTATGCTGATGGACAGTAACTGTAATAGGGTATGTGGTGTGGACTTGATAATGGGGGAGATCTAGTCACCACAATGTTGTTCATCTAAGTGTATATTAATGATACCAAAAATAAATAAATTAATTTAAAAAAAGAGCATTATAATTGCTGCTAGTCCAAGTGTAAGGTAAAACAATGAAAGAAGTTTTAATTTTCCTCTTAAATTTTCAATCCTGGACCATAATTATTTTTAAAAAACTGTATTTTACAAGGCCTACAATGTAAAAATAGTTTAAAATGTTTTCATAAAATTTGCAATTTCATGGTTAATTGGGTGCGAGGGAGTAGCAGATGGGTTAGATCTAAGTTGCTCTATCATCTCATCAAAAGAATCTAAGTAGCCTCTTGTCTCAATCTGTCCATTGATTTCATTTACTTCACATTAAATCACTTCATAATCTACTGATTACTGAATGAGCTATTATCTATATAGTCTCATATTTGGAGAACTTAGAAAGAAAATTCTGTGGAACATACCCTACCTGGTAGAGGTTAGAATAAAACAATACTGAAATGTAGGAGCTCAATCTCAGGACATCTAGGATCCCTGAATAATCTGTAATTAAGGCGGAGTTGAGGAGGAGTGGCACTTGTGTTATGTAAAGGAGGGATGCGTAATTGAATTAAGCAGTCAGGGGAGGGGGAGAAAACAATGATCAGAGCTCAGATAATATGAGTTCTTGTTCTTGGCAAAGATGTTAATGACAAAAAGATTTTTTTGTTCTTTTGCATATTATACTGCCCTTCTTAAAGTGAACGTCCCATAGCAAAATTTGTAGTTTACACAAAAAACCCTGACAGTTTTGAATGTTAAAGGAAAGCCATAACAGGTTTAGCTCTAGGAGTTTTAGAAATCTCCTCCTAATACTTCCTATGTGAATTTTAAGGTTGAACATGAAAGCAGCCGACAATGTTAAGAGAAAGAAAACCCTTAAGGGTGAACATTGTTATTGGTGTCCTACACATAAACTGTTCTGTTAGGAATGGCCTCAGGGGGCCATTTCCAGGGAAAGCCTCACCTGGTAAGGTCAGAGCCTCAGGAGTTTAAAAGCTAGGGGCATGCTTCATTACAGTGCGGACTGGAGGCGAGCAAACAGATCCCATCACTCTCCTGAGAAGCCATTGCAAGGCTCACCCAAGTGCTCAGGCGTAAATACATGAGCAGGAGGCCTTTTAGAAGGGGTTCAGACAAGTTATAGTACTACCTGAACATGAGCCAGGCCAAACTACTAGGGCCTGAAATAAAAGGAAACAGTTTATAGGCTGTGGGACCTCTTACCAATCCATCTTTTTCACTGGAGGAAAAAAAAAATCCCTTTTGCAGAGGTGATGAAAACCTACATTAAAAGGTGACACAGCAGAAAAAAAAAAAAAGTCTAAACCAATTGGTTGACTATTTCAAAAAACTAAAAAAAATAAAAAGCCAACATGATTTTCAAAGTATTTAAGTGAGAAGGAGAAAGAGGGAGGAAAAACTCATGGTACGTTCTATGATTAACAGTGCTAGGACAAATGATATTGACCGAAAAGAACATTTATATTTAAGTGAACCTAAGTTTTTTTTATAGCTACGTATATTAATATGTTGATGAACCCTTAGAATAGTGTGAGAGGTGAGGTTTGTAAAATTCAAACATGGCCAATTAAGTAGGCCCCTAGCTAAAGCCAATGTTCCTGATAAGGTTAGGAAGAAGTCCAGCCAAAGCACAATCGATGAGTTTGATAATTGCTCTTCTCTGCTGTGGATATTAGCCTGTAGATGACCTCTGGCATACTTCAAGCTCTCTATATTATCCCCCAAGCCCATGGGCATTCACAGATATTTGTGTACTTCACTCTAGATCATAAAGGTTTATTACCCATGCCCGTTACAGGTTGAAACTAGAATGCAGAGTAATACACATATAATACTATGTTGTGGTCTATGGGAAAGTGCCCACCTAGAATGTATCTTATTCTTTAGTGCTAATATAAAAGGTATAAAAGGATTTGCTAGATAGTTCAATGACTGAAAAGAATGGAAATGTGTCACCCAGACCCCCCTGCAAGAAGGGACTGATTGCCCAACTGCCGGCAGACGTTGAGGGTCTGCCAAAGTTTATGTGTGCTGCTTCCTCTGAGACATGTTCTCGCACCCCCATCTAATGACTGGCTAAGGCAGGTACAAATATCCAGCCATTTCTGCCCAACTCTGAAGGGGTATACATGATCCAGAGCTCCTCTGAGCTTCTGACCAGAGGTTGCCTGGGTGTCTATGGCTGTCCAACTTCTCCCTTTGCCCAACCTTGTCACATATACTCTGTTTGTTAAATTCACTCTCAGTGCCTGTTTCCAGGGAAACCAACTTGTGAATAGGACCATATTAAGGGGATTTCAAATAAGTGTTCTGTACATAAACCTTATTTTATAGATTAGGTAATTAAAGTACAAAATGAAGAGAACCTGACAAATAGTGAAATTGCATATTAGATATTGGGGCTGTGATTTTCTCATCTCCTGATTAGCCTCTCATTTTAATTATAAGATTTGCAGGGACATACACTAACATTTGGAAGTTTGTAGTTCCACTGGCAAGTGAAAATCTAGGCTATCAAGTGACTTCAGTTGTACATTAAAATTATGTACAGGGTAACTGGAGAACTAAAACATACAGGGATATTAAATAATTGAGAATCACTATTAAGTTTCCATTTTTAAAGAAGATTTCTGTCGTATCTCTTACATTTTCAGTAGAACAATCTTTGATCTTGGAGATTCTGTTTTAGCCTTTTCAATTGGTATACAAATACCTTGAAGCTATAATCTTAGAGTTAAGCATGAAAAGTGGACAAGATGCTTTGATGGGCCATAAGTAGATAAATCCAAAGGCAGCCAATGCATTACATGGTAGTAGGGGTAGAAATGAACCATGAAAGGTGTGGACAATCAAGGTGTCACCATCTTCATGCTGGTTAGCCAATTGTTGTCAGCCAGATGTTGATGTACCATTTACTTCCTTTAATACGTAAAACAGGTAGTGAAACTACATGACATATACTGCCACTTTTTTATTTCAAACCTTCAGATGATTAAAAAAAACTCATTTAGGTCAAGTATGTTTCTTTAGTTTCTGCTATGTGTTAGGCAATGTTTCAGGTGATAGTGTGTAATGGTAAGCAAACACACAAAGTCTCTCATGGACCTCATGGAGCTTACATTTCTGATGGAGGAGATAATAGTGATTAAAGCAATTAAATAAAAAATTAATATAATTCATAAGTATGTATTATAATGTGAAATAGATCGTTGTAAGGATAAAGATGAAGGAAGGGGAAAGGACAGCGACAGCATAGACTATTCTATATAGGGTTATAAAGGTTGAACTCCTGGAAGTTAATTTTGATCTGAAAGGTAAATGAAGTAAAGCAGTGGGCCATGTAAATATCTAGCATACAAACATAAGCAGAGTATAAAAGCTCTGAGACGGAAGGGCTTTGGGGTATAAGCATCAAGGCAAATATTGTTGGAGTGCAATGAGTAAGCTGAAGAATGTGGGAAATTAAATCAGTGCGGTTGCCAGAGGCTGGATCGTGTGTGGACTCAGAAGCCATGGTAGGGATTTCACATTTTTTCTAACTGTAATGGGAAGGCATTAAAAGATTGACTGCAAAGATATAATATAATCTGACTTATCTTTTAAAAGGGTCACTGATAACCATGTGGGGGTGAAACTAGGGAGCAACAGAAGAAACAAGTAGTAGGAGGAATACTGAGGAGGCTATTGCAGTAGAATAGACAAATGATTCTAATGGTTTGGCTTATGGTAATAGCCCTGGGCATGATAAGAAGTTGTTGGATTCACTAATGATTTGAATGTGGGGTGGGCCAGAAAGAGAGCAGTTAATAATGACTCTTAGGTCTTTGTTCTAAGCAACTCAGTAGATGACCGTACCACTTACTGAGAGGGAAGCCACTAAGGGAGGAAATAAAATGGTGCCATAAGTAAACATTGACCTATTACCAATCGTTCATGCATGACATGATGAAATTTCCCAATCTCTTCTTACCTAATTATGGCTCTGCTTTTGGTTCTTAGTCCTTCATCATTTAGTTGGTGTCAAAACAAGTACAGAATAAGAATGTGACATGCCAGAAGGCCAAATGAGGAAAAATGAGAACTGAAAAGCGTAAGATTGTAGAATGGTGGAGAAGCAATGCTTGTGGTGGAGCATTTGGGTTTTTTTCCTGAATTGTTACATCAAAGCAAAAGAGACATTCTGCCCTCCTTTCAGGAATATAAAAAGCACAACACAAGGGTTCTTTAAAATTCTACGATATCCACATTTTGTATTGATATTTTGTTTTTTAAAGTAGGGTGGAATTATGTGAATGACCTTTGTCATTGAATTTCATTTTTCTTTCTCACCCACAGCCATGTATTCAGTTGCAAAACAGACAGATGTCAATCTCCTGATAATCCTCTCTCCCCTTGGCATTTCCTTGCTGCATTTAGGGAAGACTGCTTTAACTGTGGCCTCATGTATGTTTGTGAAAAGAAACATTGGTTGTAGGTATTTCAAAGATGGTTTACATTTTAAGTTTCCTATTAAATTTAATTCACAGTGTTTAAATTTAGTTTGTTTCAAGAAACACTCATAAGGTCACAGATACGACCCCAGCTAGGATCCCCTTAAGAATTTGAATTCTCACTGGGTCTCAGTGCCACAAGAGTAATATTTAAAGAGTTAGTGTGGACTTAATTCTACCACCCACCACTGAAACCTTCATCCAACCGGCTGATAAATACCTAAAAAAGTAAGAATAAAAATCTGTTAGTTCTGCTGAGACAAAAGTGCATTTGCTTTGGGAAGGCAAGGCTTTTGCCAAAAGCGAAATGTATTGGTGAGGAGGCTTACAAAAGTTTTCTCTTCATCATCATCATCGTCATGATAATCATTATCTTGGGGTGGGAGGCAAAAAAAAATTGTGATAAAGTGATATATTTCTTGGACACAGGGACGATTACTAATCTCTTTTCCACATACCTCACAGACTCTTGTGTCTTGAGATCTTTTAATATGCATGTTTAGAGACTAGTAATGGTAATAATAAAGCTAAACTTAATTGATGTCCTGTAGTAATGTGTAGCTCCAACTAAATCGTATACAGTGGCAACCAAACTGTAGAGAAAAATTCTAATCCTTAATTATTTCGGATATAGCTACCTATGTGATTTATCTGTGAAGACACTTCAATGGGCATTGAATTTTCAATATAGGTCAATTAATGTCATATTAATTGTTGTTATTATGTTGCCCCAATTGACCTATTTCATATTTGCCAGGCTAACGAGGAGGAGGAAACAGCAGAATAAACCTTTCCTTTTATGCTGCTGTAATGTACCATCTTTCTGGAATTGCATTCTGAGTAAGGATTTTGCATGAAAGGGCTTCAGGAAGTTACAAAACTCCTTTACATGGCCTATTGGATCTGTGTACAATTTCTAGCATTACCCAGAATCAATACCAGGAGACTGGTGTGGTTTATACAAGAGTTTAGAGCGAAAAAAAAAAAATATCCACCCACTAGCTCCCATGCTGAGGATTACAACCAGGTCCCTATTGCCAAGTTCTGTGTTTAGGAAAAGCATGAGAAAATCTGCCATTTTTTCAAAGTCACAAAAGGGTTTCTATAGTAAGGAGCAGTAAGAAGCTGACAGCTTTTTATGCATAAAAGGCAGCTGTTCTTTCTCAGGTAATATTATTAATAAACCCTAAGGTAATGTTTGCTCTGAAATATGTCTAATTGAAATAATTTACTCTGACCCTTGGAGAATTATGAAACTGTTTTCATCGTGTTCACACACAGCAAAATAATTATGAGATGCCATATGGAAAAGCCATCATGTGGTAGATGTCTTTCGGAATCTATATTTTTGAAATGTTTCCCACAGATAAATCATATAGCTGATTTACAAAGTAGAGGTGAACAGTCACTTTTCCACGTGGAAATCTGATGTGAAATGTTTGCAGTTCCAGAATATTAACAGGGATGTTGACATCAGTAATTACTACAGTCACGAGACATTTTTCACAAAGTATTATGAAAGCAGTTCTTGGTCATACAGGGACAAAAAAGATAAGGGACTTTATACCTAGCAGATGAGATAGCTAGGTACCTCTAGTCTCAGAAAACAGTGCGGGTATGTTGGTGACTGAGGTACTTTTTGCCCTTAGCATAAAATCTGTCTGGAAAGTTCCAGCAGTTTCCACTGAGATAGCACATTTGGCAAGATGAGGCTGAGCGTGGTATGTAAGGACTTTCGGGAAAACTTGTCAGCTTTCACAGGGAAAGGTCCAAGTGTTTATGGGAACTATGAAAGTGGTGTTGGGTGGCTCTCAAAGGGATTTGTGGGGTCATTTGGGACAGGAATTTGAAAGCTTTTTGATTGAAGCTCTTCTGAACTTATCAAAATGGTTAAAAGTCTGGCTGTGAGTCTCATGAGAGCAGACCTTCTTGTGAAATTCCTGGTATGGTACTTTCCTGCTGCAGTGAGAAAATCTTAGTAGGACAGACTTTCTCACCATATTTTACTTCTTGAGATTCGTGTCTCTGTAAACCCAGGAAATGGAGAATCACAGGAAATGGAGCTTTACTTTAAACCTCTGGGAAGTTAAGATTCAGATTTCTCTAGAGTTTCAATTGTCTTACTAAATCAGCTTGCCCAATTTCCTGACAATATCCCCCAACACACACCAAAAAAATTAGGGAGCAAAATAAAAAGACATTAAAAAATGCAATTCATTTTTCTGTAACCTTTCACTTTCTAGAGACTTTCTATTAAATAAAAAAAATTCAGAAGTGGTGAAGTACAGCCTTTTAACCCTGCAGTAGTTAAACTACCTAGTCTGCGCTTCCTACTTCCTCGGGATCAGTATCAAAGCCTCTTTATCTCTTGTTAACATTGCCAGTTATTGCAGGGAGCTTCACTTCCAGGGCCCGTGACTGCATCTCAGAGCACTTGGTCACAGTTGTAACAATTGAGCATTTTCTTCTTCCAACAGCTCTTGTGAGGCAGGCACTGGAATGTGGATTGTGAGTTTGGCCAGGCAGTGTCATCTTCACAATTAGCTAATAGTTGGCACATTGAAATTCTAGTTCCAGGTCCCTGGGGTCTTTGCAGGAGCCTCCCATTTGTTTATGGCCTCATCTTACTTTAATTCTCAGCATTCAATTATCCTTTAACTTTCAAAGAAAAACAAATTTACAGAAAAGCTCACATATGTATATGCAATCCACAAATATTTACAAGGTTTTTTAAGAAGTGCTTGACAGAAATTTTTTTCACTTTTCCAAAGTTGCAGGCCTACCTTCAAACCACAGAACATGGGATTTAAGAAAATAAGAGTGAAATGCAAAACTGGAAGCCTGACAGAACGATGAAACTGCTGCTATTTTCTAATATATTTCAGGTCAGATCCTTGTACTTCCCCTTTTTAAACAACTGCCAAGCATTTGTTTTTATATCTACTAGACATCTGTGCTATTGGTGAGCACTATTTCTAGCTATTGACTGCCCTAAAGTAAAGGTAACATTTTTTGTGATTTATAGTCTATATGATTTTAGTGCAGCCTCTGAATACATGAAGTAGAGATTTATTGCACACTTGTGTCTTATCTCCAACTCATGTCATAGAGGAAAGGTAAAATGCCTTGCCTTGTAGAGGGCTCCCTTCTTTAAGCAGCTGTCTTTTCTGGTGCTGTGCTTGTAGCTTGATTAAACTACATCGAAAAGGTCAGTGACCAAACTTTGCCTTTAACAGTTTCCCATAACATGTATTCCTCATAGGGAGCTTTTTCTCAGCTCAGGTTATTTCCAGCAATGTTCTCAAACCAAAAGAATGGTCTGTGCTATAAACCAACACATTCCCACTTTTTATCCTTTATCTGACACGTAAATGATGACAGCATTTATATTTCTTCTGCTAGCTAGGCCAAGAATAACTGGATTAATGAGGCCGTCTCTTTTTCATAAGTGTATTATATTCTTTCTTTGACCTTTCAAGACACGGGAATCTTCAGTTTCATAAGACCTCTGAAGGAGGGCAATCCCCCACCCCTATTTCTCTTTACTTTTCATCACTTTGTCTCCTACATGGCCAGCTATCACTGGGAATGATTGATTGAGCATGCACACACACACACACACACACACACACACACACTAAATCCCAAACACATTTCCTGGAAATCTAGAGTCTATAACAAAAGAATAAAGAAAAGCTTTACCATAGGATTAGACTCTCACCTTATGTCATATTCCACAAAACTTTTTGAAAGGCACTATTATAAAAGGGTTAGGTGAGCTTAAACAAATTTTTCAAGAAAACATAGTAGCTAACAGTAAATGAGTGAAACATAGAAATGGCATTTTGACACCTAATTTCCTTTTCTGGAATATACCAGTGATGTTGTCACGTTTTCTTACCCATTCTTGTTTATTAATAGTTCCTGATTTCTTAGTATGTTTCATAAATTAGTATCTGATAACTGTGTGGGAATAGCAACTTGGCTAAATATGGCTAAATTCACAAAGGTAAATCCTAACTAGGATTTTTTTTTTACATCCCTCAGAGACCAAATAGTTTATACATTTTTATTTTTGATTCCAGAATCTCTGAGGTCAGTAGGACCTCCTGATTTTCCTCCTATTTTCTTCCTGTTTGTAATACCATGAAATCTGGTGGAGACTAAGTCATCAGATTGGTTATGTCCTAAAAGACAATGTTGACTGAGGACAATTTCTCAAGATGTTGCTAAGTGCAATTGGCTGTTGTTCCCACTGCTCTTAGAATATCACAGTAAGCACCTGAGTAGCCAGATATACAAATCTGACATATCTTTATTAGTCAAGTGTATATTTGGTGGCATCTGGGGAATCCAACTTAGAGCGACTCACTTGTATTTTCCTTAGTCCCAAGTTATCTCAGTAATTTTTCAGGGTCTCTGCCATTGCTCAAAAACTTATCTCGGAATGGAGAAGTTGTATTTTATAATTCCATAAATTATGGGAATGACTTATTCTTGTCATTTTCAACTGATGACCTGAGCCTCTTCTCTGTATGCTCCCAGAAGGCTGGCTTGGAGCAAAGCTTTGTGTTTCACACAGGGTTTTACTGAAGTCTCTCAGGGGGACCTGTATCTGTCAGGATCCTGAGTGTAAGGTACAGAAATAAGCTCTAGATATTTCAAGTGGAAAATGGAATTTTTAAAGGACATTGAGAAGTTTACTGACGGCCAGAGAACTACGTTATACCACTCAGAACAACACCCATATTCACACCAGAGTTCTCTCCATGAGGACATCGTGTTACTGCTGCTCCCACTTTCCCACTGATGTTTTGGGGGCTGGATGCTAGACACGGCTGCGAGAATTGCTGCGCATTACCAGTTTGATATGTCTTTTTTTCTAGGACGTATTCAAAAGATACATTTTTGTTTTTATCCAAACGGGGATACATTTTTTAAAAGTTAATACATTTTGAACATGTTCTTCCCATGTTAGAAACTTCTTTCTATACTGTAATGTACAGTAGCGTATGGTAGATCATCACATAGGTTATTTAACAAAACCCATATTACTTGTGCCATTTCCAAATCTTTATTATTTTACATAATGCTTCAGTGAACATCCTTGCATTTGTATTTTATAGGCATTTCAGGATATTTCTTTAGGTTAAAATGCAGAGGTTGGGATTGCTGGTTCAAAAAACACGGCAGTTTTCAAGTCTCCTGACTGATACTGACAAACTGCAATTCTAAGAGCTATCTTGAGGTATGCGGTAGAGGCCAAAGTTCATTTTTTGAGAAACCATTTGTTATGAAAAACAGAATAGGCTCAAAGATTCTTTATTTTCTCATTCTCACTGTCATTCTATAGCATTTCACTTACCTGGATTCTAATTCCGGTTCTGACCCTCTTTTGTTTTTTTAAGATTGTTGTGAAGATTAAATTAGATAATGCATAAAATTGCTACTGACCACATACCCACACAAACTAAAGACTTTTTAGAGGTTAGCGATTATTATTACTGTTACTAACCTGTTTTTTCCACTCTTCTCATCACTGATAGTCAACTTTCATTGTTAAAATGTTATATGGCGGTACTTTTTCAAGGACTCCTGATATTCACAATATAAGTTCCAAAAATATAAGAAATGTTGCCCTTTGATAACACTGAGATACAGATTCAAAATGATATTTTTTAGGTGACACAATTATAGATAAAAAAACAAGTTTTTTTCTCTACTAGATCTCAGTTATCTTTAGAATTTTTATAGGAAGTGACCAAGTGATATCTCATAAATTGGAAAATATTTTCCTTGGGAATTTTTAGAAATATTTATAATAAAAATGTATTTTAAATTCATCTTGACAGAAATAATTTGTTGCAGTTACATCACCAACACATGTAGATATTAAATGTATGTCACCTTGACTTAAATAGTGACCTGAGGAGGAAATTTGTAGGTGTAGCAAATCCCTTCTAGTAACACCCACAGAACTGAAAATTTATCCTGCTTCTTGGTGGTCTTCTGCCCATCCAAAACTCCTGAGGACCATAAAAAATATTGGTTCCTTTCCTAAACTGCTGTAAAATGTATCCTGTGAGACCCAGGGGAAAATCTTTCTGAGGTTTAGCATTCCATGGAGGCTCAATATTCTACATGTTGAAATGTAGCTGTAAGTCGAAATGGATTTACTTCTCATGATCTCTTTGTTCTTAATTAGGGATATAAAAAAATAGAGTTCAGAAAGTGGATGAAATATGATTGAAAAGAAAAGCCTTGATTTTATATATAAAACTTCTTTACCAGATGGGTGAACTGGGGTAACTTAAGGTAGTATTTAAAATTAAATAACAATGATGAAACTATAAAATATAAAACTTTGGACATCCATGAGCTAGTTCTTAGAAGGGCTATCATATATTTTTAATGTGTCCACACATACCTAATATTTAACAAATATTAATATGTTCATTATATATATGGCATAAGATCTTACACATCATTCAGTGACGATATTAATGGTAATTCAGTAATCATTAATGACAGTAATGGTGCTAGTAACAAGACAGGTTAGTTGGAGTTTGTTTTTATTTTTATTTTTTCTGTTCTCTCCTATTTCTCTTGATTTTCCTTAATTTAATTTTAGTCTCTAATTTAAATATAATCTAGCTTGTTCCAAAAAAGTATTTATAACAAACATATTTCTACTTGTTTTCTAGAATGCATTAATAATATAATGGATATAGTCCTAGCAATCTTGACTTCCATTTTTCTCTCCATTAGTTGTTATTACTTGCTGTGATTTCTCTCTTTTCTTTCTTAAAAGCCATCATATATAGAACATACTCCCTTGTGTGTCAGTTCAATAACAATAAGAAATTCACAATCTTTGGGTAACATTTAGGATGGGCTTGAGTCACAGCGGTGTTGGCATGTACACATGTTGACACCAGGCTAATGAGAACATTCTGCATATTTGGGACAGCTGGGCATTTGGGGTCTGATGAATGTTTTGGCAGAGAAACTCCCTCCTTTTGTATGGGCTCAAGACACCTTGTTCTTTAACTATATTTTGAAGGAAAGGGGAGGCAGTGATAGCTTTGAGCATCTATAGGTGAATTATTTTCACTTTTCTCATTATTCTTCATAGCAGTCTTCTGTTTTATTACTTTCTCAATTTGAAAAATCAGTTAAAAATGTGTAACATTAAATGGTAAAGTCAGAATTTAAATCTTGGTTTGCCTTTATTTATTCAAACATGTGTCATATGTCTCATTGTGTTTTGGGCCTTGGTGTAATGGAAATTGTTGGAAGTTATGCAAGTGTTATGGTAGTGGAAGTGATCACAACGTTGCTTCATATTCTGCTATACTGTTGCTGAAAATATTATAGGTGCTTCCTTGGTATTTTCTGAAGATTAGAATCCTAATGCAGTAAGTCAAATTTAATTTGAATTGAATCATGAACAAACTAAACAGAGGCAGCCAAATGCACTGATTGTGTCTGCTCAGGCATTGTTATCAACAATGACAAGGTTCCGACATAGTCTTTTTCAGTCTGAGAATCTGTAATGTCTGGAAAATTCAATGTGGATTTAAAGCAAATATTCAGCTGATATGTTCCAGTGTGGCCATAGCTAGAGGTAGATTTTCATTAAACTAATAATGTTTAAGCTTCTAAGGTCCTGGGAGAGACCTTAGTAATGGTTGTTTTATTTTCTTTTTTCTCTTTTTTATTTATAAAAGCAAGGCAATCTGTATTTACTTTCTTCAGGAATATATTAGTAATCATATAAATTTAGCTAGAACAAATCCTTATATACTTCAGTAATACCAATTTTTAAAATACTGACCTACTCCCATGCCTGGTTAGTTACTAACTACCACCCTAGTCCCCCCACTATAGCTACAGTGGCTTCTCCTTGAAAGTCACGTGGTTCTCTTTATGACCCAGCAAGTAAAAAGTCATGCTAGGGCACCAGGAAGGCTGTATGATCCTACTCCATGGCTGTGACTAGGACCTTTAAGGAATTTTTTTTTTCTTGTGCTATTATCAGTGGTTAAATATCTTGAATATCATACTGTGGAAACTTGAAGATCGAACTTGATTTCTGAACTCCCGTAGCTGTTGAATGACAGTTGCAAAGTAAGGTCAACTATCTTGTCAGGACCTAATTACTTTTGCTTAATAAATGTGTAGAACTTGAATTCATTGGAATGCTCAGAGGTTTCTCAGTAAGTAGGTCAACCTCAGTCAGGTATACAATCAAATAATCACTTGACTCATTATATTTGTTACATTGTGACCTTTGACTCTCAGGATCTTGGGGAAGAGGAGAAGTAGGACTGGATCATAGCTAAATATTCTCCCTTTCATCTCCTTTCTTGAATTAGACCATATATTAGGAAATGGTTGCTCTCTTGTTCATCCTTCTCAACCATGCCCCCAAGGATTAATTTTAAGTTCATTATTGTACTACTAAGTAATGAACATTTTAAATTTGACAAAGCATTTTTTATGTTGGGACCTCAGATAGTTCTTGAGTTGAATCGTTCATAAATCCTTCGTTCATGAACATTCAAGTCATTGATCACAAATGGTCCTCTTTAATTTATACTAATTAATTAATTAAAATAGAATGAACACCCGTATTCTCACCAGTTAATCTAAGAACTAGAGGGTTATCAATAACTATGGTGATCCCAAGCCCCAGTTTGCCTGAGACAGTCCCTATTTTCTACTGCTTTTCTGATTTAATTATGAGTAGCAAAAGCATCCCCTTTCACTCAGAATTGTCCTGGTCTCACTGATATGTGGCATCATCCTTCTCTGCCTCACTTCAGAGGAAAACACTATCCTTAATCTTGTCTTTATTGTTGTTTGGCATTTGTTTGCTTATTTGTTTTTGTCATACATATGTATATGCCTAAATATTATATTGCTTATTTTAAAACTTTATAGAAAATGTATCATATAATTTGGCTCTTCTGGAATTTACTTTTTCCCAGTCAACATCATATTTCTATGATTAATCTATGCTTTTCTGTTTAGAGGTAGTTCATTCTTTTCAATTTTTTTTCTGCTTTATTATATTCCATTATGTGAATATACTACATGTTTTCCCCCCAGGCAACTGTTATATGGATTGCTTGCAATTTTAAGCTATTAAGCAAATTTTGTTTCAAACATTATATTGGAGATATGTGGATATGTGTGAATATATATATATATACTTATAAGTAGAATTTATATATATATATATATTTATATATGTATGTATATATGCAACATCTGATGTGTAATGAGTAGAATTGTTCTGAGGTTAGAGAATGCACAGCTTTAAAAACAACATAAAGCATTTTCTGGGGTACTGACATTGTTCTGTTTCTTGATCTGAGTGCTGACTACAGAAGCACGTTAAATTTGTGAAAATTCAGGGAATTGTACACATGTGCAGTTTCGGCAAAACATTATTAAAGAAAAAGTTAGTCAGTTTGTTTTCCCAAGTTTGTTCTGTTCCTCGTCTTCTTCCTGCCTACACTCCCTGAGTGAGATCTTCCAGTCCTGTTTTCCAAATACTCTCTCTATGTCGGTGACTCTCAAACTGTCTTCTCCAAAAAGATCTTTGTTCTGAGCTCCAGATCTTCTCTCCAGCTGCTTATTCAGTGCTGCCACTCTGAATACCTCAGGGGCAGTTGAAACTTGGTATCTGAAGCCAGTGATTTGATTCTCAGGCTTCCTCGATCTGTTCCCATGCTCCCTTTTATTTTCCCACCTTTGTAACAGGTACCGTCACCTACTAGTCTTTCAAACCAGAAACCTGCATACAATTTCTGATTCCCTTCCCTCTCAAAGTCCATGTCAAATCCATCATTAAGTCCTAAATATCTAACCTGCCATAAATAACTCAAGTCTGTCCATCTCTTTCCATATCCACTGCTTTCATTTTCCCTAGTTCAAGGCTGTGTCACTCTTTACCCAGATTAATGAAATATTTTCCCCCAATCTCCCTTCTGCTACATTTGTTTTTTAATTCATTATTCACTGTGAAGGCAGAATTGTCTTAAAGAGTAAATCTTACCATAAGGATCTCCGTGATCAAGGCTCTGATAACATTTCCAGAATCTTCTTCTATCCCCCTTTATTTATTATTCTCTCATCTTGGTTTTCAACCTAGCCTACACTTCCTGCTTCTCAATATATTTTTATTCCCTCTTCCCTTGATAGTTCCTACTCACTCTTTCAGCTTCAAATACAGCATCAATTCCTCAGAATCCTGGGGGAAGAGCACACATTATCGGCAGTAATTTTACTCATGTTTCTGTGTTTTTTGGCTTACTGTCTCTTTCTCCACTGGAAATTTACTACCAGAGGGCAAGGGACTATGACTTTCTTTTAATCTGGCACATAGTAGGTGCTTGATGAAATATACTGAACAAATTAATGAGTCAGTTTAGTGTTTATGGAGTATCTTTGTGCTCAGCATAGTAATCATCTTGAAGGAGGAAGAATACAAATTAATTCAAAATAAGTAAAAACTTTAACCACTAAACCTGTAAACAATTAGAGGACAAAGGAAGACAGTATGCAATTAAGTGTGAAAATGTGTGATACAGCATGAAACTGCTAGAGGAATGCAAAGAAGTAAGAGATAATCTGGGGCTTCAACAACTGTCTGAGTCTTCTCTGGAGTGGGTAGGACTTCCATGAATGTAGGATTTGATCACTTCAAACAACGATATAAATTTTTACTATCCCACAGCCAAGCCCTAATTATAACAATTATTGATTTTTTACAGCAGTTCTTTTGCTGTTTAACGGGCCTCATAAATATGTTATTATTTAAAATTCTTGTTTTCATCTTGACACAGTCATATGTTTCTCCGCTTTTCATACCACCCGTTTGAGTGACATCAAGCAATGCTGTGTTTGCTCTGGAGGGGCTGTCCCGAATCCGAGCCTTCAAGGAATGGCATTCATGGCACCAAAGTGACACTTCCCCCCATCCCCAGCAGCAGATGAAATATTTCAAAGGGGGACATCTGCCGCCACCACTGAGATTTTATGGAGTACCCACACATGTAGACTCACTAAAGTGGGCATGACAGCTGAAAAACATTAAAAGTGTGTGTGTTTTTAAAAACAACTTATGGTTAGGAATTAAGAAATGACTTTTAAATAAGAACAGAATTTTTTTTTTGCAAGTGTGTGCTTTTTTCTTTTCTCCTTTTTTTTGTAGACCCCACACTTGCAAAATCTTTTAGGTCATGTGTTTGCTTTACGAAACATTTGGCGAGTAATAGGTGCCATGGGAATATATCCACTCCATCTGGAACCAGCAGATTCTCCTGGTTTCACTGTACCTGCCTTACCACCAGTCCCCATGGCTCACAAATGTTTTTGTTTTCTTTCTTTAATAAATTTTGGAGGCAATAATTAAATGAAGGAGCTCTGCTGGAAAGAGTTCTCCCTTAAAGTTTGTAAGGCAAATTTGGGGGAAGAAAGTAAATGTATATTTGCCAATTTGATGTTTACAAAAGTGAAACCTGCATAGAATGTAATTACTTTTCTTGGTAGAGTAGAGTATTTCCTTTCTTTCACAAAACAAGGCCCAGTAAACACATGTTATTTGTGACCCAGTTTGTTCTCCCCTCCCAGCACCCGGTGGAAAGGTTTTTAAAAGCATTTAATTTTATTCAGATAAAAACAAGTTATGGGTCGTGTTATCCTAACTTTTGTGTTACTTCTAAAAATTGAACAAATACTGAAACTGGAAATATGGTTTGGCTATCTGATTCATTCACAGTCAGAGTAAGATTGTTTCTTTCTATATCCTGTCTTATTTTCAATTTTTGTCATCAACTGAAGATGGTTATACCATTTCACAAAGAGCCTCTGGATTTTGACTCCTCCAATTATTTTATTTTGTTTTGTTTTATTATAAAGAGGAGGTCATGTAGAAAATCAGGCTTATAATCTCACAAATACAGCATCCCTTGTTTGATATTTGGATCTTTCTTCTTTCATTTTGGCAAGAAATACTGTGGGAATAAGTATTTATGCCAAGTATCAGTTATTTAAGTATTTCATTACCTCACAAAATAAAGAAGAGAGAAAAAAAAAGTATCTTCTCTAAGACAATTGGACTGAATTTATCTGAAGACTGAATTTATGTCCTTTCTTTAGAACAACAGTAAAAATTTTTTAATCCCTTTTTAAAATTTCTGGGGATATTCATTCTATAAAATTGATTCAAATGTTGACAATTAGGACATAGTTTTCTAAGTAGAAAACATTTTGTATCAAAAAAGGGCTTTTTCCCATAAAAGCAAAAGCAAAAGCAAAACAAAACACAATAACAATGACCACAAATATAATAAAGTGTCACTCTAAATACCTTCTTAGGGGGAAGAAAATACGTACACATATATATACCCACGTGCATACAAATGCCTTTCATTGATCTTAATGCCTTCTGCCATTTTCTTGTTCTACACAGACTTCTACTTAAAAAGATTTGAGGGGACAGTAGTCACAAGAAGGGTTGGGTGTGTGCATTTGTGTCAATGAAAGCAAAAGATGAGAAAAACCAGAAGAACTATTTTTGCACAGCTTAAATTTTTTGTTTATTTAATTGTTACAAGATACAACTTTGTTTTTAGTGGAGAGCAATAAACCTATAGATTTTGGCCTTTAAATTAGTAGAAATCAAGTAGATCTAAGCAGATCTAATTTTACTATTGAAAATAGATTTTCTGATTTATCTGGCAAGAAACAGTGAGATCATCTGTAGTAAAACACATTTCTAGATTCATATTTATTTTACTCACCACTTTATAAATGTGGCCTCATGTCTTTTTTGACAGACTTGCAGAAGCATGACTTAAAAAAAAAAGGAAAAGAAAGAAAAATAAAGGGCTAAAATATTTTACAAAAGGAAAAGTATTAGGATATTTCCTATAATGGTGGAACATTTGATTAAAGATTGTTTCCTCTGGACCTCGTTCAAGGGTCTTCATTATTGATAATTTCAGAATGTCCTTGCTTTTAATCCATGTCAGTCATCTGACAAACATATAGCATGGGTGTGAGGGAAGCCCATTTTCAATTTCCAGTATATTATTATCTAATTATACTTTAATTTCCTAATGACAGATGGGATCTCCTTTGTGCAGCCTGTTGCTCTATGCCTGATTTTAAATTTCCGTGTTGAAATAAAGTGAATTCCTCCATTTTCATCCAGAATGACTAGTTTCTGAATGAAGAGCACCAAGTCTCTGAAAGCTGGAAATAGTATAAAATCTTGGACGCACTTCTCCTTGTGCAATTGGATATAATTTGCAATTGAATATAAGTTGCTTATACATTGGATCTGTCAAATATAAAGCTGTAGTTTAAATGCGTGGAAAGAATATTTTTAGACTTTATTATCTAAAAGTAAAAGTTTTGAATATGCTGTCACCTTCCACTTTGATATAAGATGATGCTATAAAGATAAAAATAATCGGTAATATTTATATTAGAGATTATAGAACACATCCAACACATAACCTGTGACTTTAGCTGATAACTTTAGGTTTTCTTCTTAATAATTATTTTTGGGACAATCCGCTGAGACCTCGCTATGGTCAAATTCTAAGCATTTCTATTTACTAGGGAACAGGAGAGCCTTGAGTCAGATTATGCCTCTCTAGTCTTAGAAAGACACAGATTATTAATTACAGAAAGAATACGTATCAGTGCTTCAGATCTCATTCATAAAACACAGGGTTTTAATGGAATTTTAATTTGTTTTAAAACCTTTGGAAAGATCTTACTCTCTGGTGTAATGACTCAGAAGGTGTTCCACAAAATAAGCAATTTCTGTGGTTTCTCCTATAAAATATGGTTTTAGTAACTACTGGATTATTTCCTCTCTTTAGTGGATTGGCTTAGTCACAGATACACACAC